>NW_027467258.1:195000-208105 GCF_046128005.1 Genypterus blacodes
GTGACTCTGTGACTGTGACTCTGTGTCTCTGTGACTCTGTGTCTCTGTGACTCTGAGACTCTGTGTCTCTGTGTCTCTGTGTCTCTGTGACTCTGTGTCTCTGTGTCTCTGTGTCTCTGTGTCTCTGTGACTCTGTGTCTCTGTGACTCTGTGTCTCTGTGACTCTGTGTCTCTGTGTCTCTGTGACTCTGTGTCTCTGTGTCTCTGTGACTGTGACTCTGTGTCTCTGTGACTCTGTGACTCTGTGACTCTGTGACTGTGACTCTGTGTCTCTGTGACTCTGTGACTCTGTGACTCTGTGTCTCTACGACTGTGTGTCTCTGTGACTCTGTGTCCCTTTGTCTCTATGACTCTATGTCTCTACGACTGTGTGTCTCTGTGACTCTGTCTCTGTGACTCTGTCTCTCTTCAGTGTCTCTGTGACTCTGTCTCTGTGACTGTGTGACTCTGTGTCCCTGTGACTCTGTGACTCTGTCTCTGTGTGACTGTGTGACTCTGTCTCTGTGTGACTCTGTGTCTCTGTGACTCTGTGTCCCTGTGTCTCTGTGACTGTGTGACTCTGTGACCCTGTGTCTCTGTGACTCTGTGTCCCTGTGACTCTTGTGACTCTGTCTCTGTGTCTGTGTGACTCTGTGACTCTGTGACTGTGTGACTCTGTGTCTCTTTGACTGTGACTCTGTGTCTCTGTGACTGTGTCTGTGTGTCTCTGTGACTGTGACTCTGTGTCTCTGTGACTGTGTGACTCTGTGACTCTGTGTCTCTGTGACTCTGTGTCTCTGTGTCTCTGTGACTGTGTGACTCTGTGGCTCTGTGTCTCTGTGACTGTGTGACTCTGTGACTCTGTGACTCTGTGTGTCTCTGTGACTGTGACTCTGTGTCTCTGTGACTCTGTGACTGTGTGACTCTGTGGCTCTGTGTCTCTGTGACTGTGTGACTCTGTGACTCTGTGACTCTGTGTGTCTCTGTGACTGTGTGACTCTGTGTCTCTGTGACTCTGTGACTCTGTGACTCTGTGGCTCTGTGTCTCTGTGACTGTGAGTCTCTGTGACTGTGAGTCTCTGTGACTGTGAGTCTCTGTGACTCTGTGACTCTGTGACTCTGTGTCTCTGTGACTCTGTGTCTCTGTGACTCTGTGTCTGTGTGTCTCTGTGACTCTGTGACTGTGTGACTGTGTGACTGTGTGACTCTGTGACTCTGTGTCTGTGTGTCTCTGTGTCTCTGTGACTGTGACTCTGTGTCTCTGTGACTCTGTGACTGTGTGACTCTGTGGCTCTGTGTCTCTGTGACTGTGAGTCTCTGTGACTGTGAGTCTCTGTGACTGTGAGTCTCTGTGACTCTGTGACTCTGTGTCTGTGTGTCTCTGTGTCTCTGTGACTGTGACTCTGTGTCTCTGTGACTCTGTGTCTGTGTTTCTCTGTGACTCTGTGACTCAGACACCTGTGTCTCTGTCGTCTGACTTCACCAGGTGCAGAGGGGGCGTGTCCTCAGAGGGCGGGGCTTCACTGAAGTTGGCGTTACACAGGTTTTGGCTGCAGCAGCAGAAACGATAACTGCCATTCTGGATCTGAGAGGGCGTGGCTGTAACCAGGCAACGGTCACCATGACACTCCTGCTGATCACCTATGTGTGTCCAACAACCTGAATGGAGGACAGACGGACTGTCAGAGACAGAGAGACAGACAGAGAGAGAGACAGACAGAGAGAGAGACAGAAGGCGGGGGGGACCTTGCTTAACCAGATGTATTTGTCCATCTGCGCTCTTTTCCCACAATCCATAGCAGCGAGAGCCATGACCACAGTGGATTGTGCCGTTATCTCGTCTCGCTCCTCGCAGCTCATTGGCCTGTCCATCCTGTGGCTCCGCCCACTGATGCTGGTCAGCAAATGCACACTCTCTGCCCTCAGAGTGAGCAGCTAGAGAGAGAGAGAGAGAGAGAGAGTAAGACACAGAGAGAGAGACAGACAGTGAGACACGGAAAGAGAGAGAGAGGAGAGGGCAGACAGACAGACAGGCAGACAGACACCGAGAGAGAGAGAGAGCGAGAGAGAGAGGAGGGCAGACAGACAGATAGACAGACACCAAGAGAGCGAGAGAGAGAGAGAGAGAGAGAGAGGAGGGCAGACAGACAGACAGACAGACAGACAGGCAGACAGACACCAAGAGAGAGAGAGAGAGGGAGGGAGAGATAGAGAGTAATACAAACAAAAACACAACCCTACATGTGTTTGCTCCTGTGAAAACTGCTACTAGGAGGATGCAGCCATGTCTGCAGACACACTTCCTGTGTGTGTGTGTGTGTGTGTGTGTGATATGGGGGTGTGGTATCACCCAATAGGAATGTCTGTTTGTTCCTCCCGAACTGGAGCCAGGCGGAGTCTCACTGTTTAGTCTACCAGCACACACACACACACACAGGAAGTGTGTCTGCACATACACGAAAGACAGACTGGCTGATGATGTCAGAGTGTGTGTGTGTGTTTGTGTAGGGAGGAAGTAAGGCAGTGGACGCTGGTTGAAGCTATGCTCTCTTGTGTGATGAACTGACCCCTCACAGCAGGAAGCAGCAGGCACACACACACTGTCAGGGCTGAGGAGGCTCCGCCCACAGCCATCACGTCTGCCCAGTCTGCGTCGCAGGTTCAAATCCCTGCGGCCTCACGGCGTGAACACTGAAGCACAGAGCGCCATGACTGATCCACATTCAAGAGGACCTGAACACACACACACACACACACACACACACACACACACACACACACACAGGAGGGTTCATCATCATTCAGGGGACACAGCAGCACCACCAGGTACACACACACACACACAGTTTACATCTGTGCATGCATTGCTCAAGGGCAACGGCAGCAACATCAGCAGGTCTTGATGGAGGTATGGACTCCAGATGAGAGATTACAGATTAACTCTTTCATCTCTGCTCTCTTTAAGAATTCTAATGCACAACAAAGTGTGATGAGGTCAGGGTGTGTAGAAGAACACAACACAGCAAATATACACGGGGGCCGCGCACACACGCGCGCTCTCACACACACATACACGCACACACAACACACGCTCTCACACACACACGCTCTCTCTCACACACACACGCGCGCCTTGCTGTTTTAACCTTGACACATTTATGCAGGTGTGTGTGATCAATAATCGATCATACCTCTGATGATGAATAGCTCGGGATGTGTCAGTCAGGGATGCAGCAGTCACATGCGCCGCCTGTCTGCCTGCCTGTCTGCCTGCCCTGGCCCGGTCCCGTCTCTGGGTTCTGGGTGAACCTGGTCCAGCTTCTGTCCCACAGATCTGAAGCTACGCTGTGATTGTCCGCAGAGCATCAAGCTAACACACATACAGCACACACATCTTCCGGTACGGACCTTCACAATAAGAGCCGATTAATAAGTGGACCGGATATCAAACACGGACCCACATGACATTATTACCAACAACTTTACGTCATTTCACACACACACACATCAGTTTCCTGTTAACAAATGAAAGCGACTGAGTTCCAGTTTGATTGACAGGTTGAGGTCTGATGAAGGACCTGTCAGTAGAGACATCTGCTGCAGAGGAAGTGTAAACAGGGACCTTTATTGATCTTAAAGCAAACACACAGCTGACCTCTGACCTCTGACCCCACACCATAACCCAGCCTGGAGGATCATGGGAAAATGAGTCAGCATGTAACAACAATAAATAATCTAGTAGAAAAACACAAACAAGCTTGAGAAATGTCTTTGGTTTGAAGCCTTATGATTGGCTGAGGGACAGCCTAAGCTCCTCCTCCCTCAGACTACGATCCAATCGCTGTGTCTCAGATTCCAGAACCGTCGGGATTGGCTGATGGGTCACTGCGTCCAGTGAGTCGGCCAGGTCTCGTCGCAGGGAGAGCAGCCATTGGCTGTTCTGGGAGGAGCGCACGATAAACTCCGCCCTCTGCTGGTGATCCAGAGCGAGCGAGAGGCGAAGCCGCCGAAGCTGAGGGAGGAGAGGAGACGAGGAGAAGAAAGAAGGACACAGAGACATGGTTATCATTCAACTGAAGACTAAAGGTGTCTCTGCTCTCCGTCTCCTCTCACCTCCTCCTCCAGCTCTCTCACTCTGTCTCTCAGTCGCTCTTCTTCTGTGGTGTCTGCAGCCTCCTGGGTCTACACACACACACACACACACACACACACACACACACACACACACACACACACACACACACACACACACACACACACAGTCAATCACGTGTTTCTTTATTTACTTACAAACAGGTAAACAGGAAGTGAGTCTGAGCTGACAGCTGGGTGTATACCTGTCTCAGTGTGTGTCTCAGGTGTGTATACCTGTCTCAGTGTGTGTCTCAGGTGTGTATACCTGTCTCAGTGTGTGTCTCAGGTGTGTATACCTGTCTCAGTGTGTGTCTCAGGTGTGTATACCTGTCTCAGTGTGTGTCTCAGGTGTGTATACCTGTCTCAGTGTGTGTATACCTGTCTCAGGTGTGTATACCTGTCTCAGGTGTGTATACCTGTCTCAGGTGTGTATACCTGTCTCAGTGCGTGTATACCTGTCTCAGTGTGTGTATACCTGTCTCAGGTGTGTATACCTGTCTCAGTGCGTGTCTCAGTGTGTGTATACCTGTCTCAGGTGTGTATACCTGTCTCAGGTGTGTATACCTGTCTCAGTGCGTGTATACCTGTCTCAGTGCGTGTCTCAGTGTGTGTATACCTGTCTCAGGTGTGTATACCTGTCTCAGGTGTGTATACCTGTCTCAGTGTGTGTATACCTGTCTCAGGTGTGTATACCTGTCTCAGTGCGTGTCTCAGTGTGTGTATACCTGTCTCAGGTGTGTATACCTGTCTCAGGTGTGTATACCTGTCTCAGTGCGTGTATACCTGTCTCAGTGCGTGTCTCAGTGCGTGTATACCTGTCTCAGTGCGTGTCTCAGTGCGTGTATACCTGTCTCAGGTGTGTATACCTGTCTCAGTGCGTGTATACCTGTCTCAGTGCGTGTCTCAGTGTGTGTATACCTGTCTCAGGTGTGTATACCTGTCTCAGCGTGTCTCTGAGGTCGTCTCTCTCTATCTTCAGTTTGTCTTTCTGTTTTTCCAGCTGGTTGTTTTTCTTGTTGAGTCGTTTCTGTTCAATTTCCAGTTGAGCCACCAAACGCTGCAGGACCTCCAGTCTGTCCCCCACACCCTGCTGACACACACACACACACACACACTTACAAAGCTTATCACGGGACAAAGACTCCCTCTGTGCCTGTAGTCTGTTACCTGGTCTGGGTTAGGCCCCGCCCCCTCAGTCCGCTCCAGAGCCAGCTGGATGCGTTCTCTGTCTCTGCTCAGCTCGTCTGTCCTCTGGGTGAGAGCCTGCACCTCCTGGTCCCTCAGCGTCAGCAGCCTCCTGCTCTCCTCTTTCTCCTGGAGCAGAGAGCAGATCAGCTCCTCCTCTTCCTCCTGCGTATGACATCATAATCATCAAAGTCAACTTTCCACAGTGTTTTTCACAGAAGGTTGTAATTTGACTTTGAGGTCCATGATGTTTGTGTGATGTCATCATATGAAACTGGGAGGAGCCCTCACCGCTCCTCCTCCTCCTCTTCTGTCCCTCTTCTTCTTGGGTCCATCCGTCTCCTCTTCCTGCCGCCTCAGTCTCTCTCTCAGTCTCTCTGCCTCCCTGGTGCTCTCAGTGGCTGATGAGGAGATCAGGACCTTCTGCTCCTCTAAGGTGGTCACTGTGGTCCAGACCCGGCTCAGCTCGGCCCGGCTCTCTTCCAGCCCAGCCCTGGACTCCTCCCTCTCCTTCTTCACCTCTTCCAGCTCTCTCTCTCTCTCCTCCAACCTTGACTTCCACTTCTTCCTCCCCTCCTCTAGTCTGTCCCTCAGAATGTGGACTTCTTGCGTTGCTGCTTGATGTTTGTCCTCTGCCTCCTTCATCTTCTCCACTTGAAGCCTCCACCGCTCCTCAGCTTCTCTCTTCTCCTCCTTGACCTTCTGCTCTGCTTGTCGCAGCCCCTCCATCTCCCCCATCATCTCCTTCCTCCTCTTCTCCAACACCTTGGCTCTGGCTCTCATCTCCTCCATCTCTCCTCTCTCCTTCTCCAGCTCCTCCCTCTGCAGGTTGTCCTCCCCTGTCCTGTCCCTCAGCGTTGTCTTCAGACGCTCCCCCTCTTCACGGCTCTCCTGGACAGGAGATAAAGGACATTATGAGGACAAACAGGAAGCAGGCGTGTGAACATAAACATGCTGGCAGCAGGAGGCGCCGTACCTGCAGGAGGAACTTCAGAGCTTTCAGACCCTCTTTCATCCTCTGCCTCTCCTCCCCCTGCTCCTCCACCTCCTGCCTGGCTCGCTCCCTGCTCAGGCTCAGCTCACACACCTGCAAAGCCGTGAGCGGTGTCAGTGTTATGGGCTGTGGTTGCCATGGTGACTAGCGTGTTAGCTCTGATGCTAAGGTCCTACCTGGCTCTGCAGTGAGGTCAGGCTCTCTGCCATCACCTCCACACGCCTCTGTGCTCCTCTCAGCTGCTCTTGTGTCTCCTCCAACACCTCCTTCTCTGTCCTCTGCTGCTCTTGAGCCTCTCTCAGTTCATCTTCTAGCCTCCTCCTCTCCTCCTCCACTTCCCTTGTTCCCTTCAGCTCTCGTCTCAAATCCTCCTCCCTCTTCTTTCTTTCCTCCTCCAGCCTCATCATCACTTCCTTCTCCTCTTTCCGCTTCTCCTCCAGCCCTGTTAGTTTGTCTCTCAGTCTCCTCAGCTCCTCCTTCTCTCTCTCCATCTCCTCCTCCAGCCTCTTCCTCTCCTCCTCCTTCTCTCTCAGCTTGGTGTCCAGCCTCCTCTTCTGCTCCTCTCCTTCCTCCCTTTGTCGTTCTTCCTCCTCCTCCATCTCCTCTAAGGCTGCTCGTAGTTCTCGCACCTCCTCCTCTCGCTGCCTCAGGATCTGTGTGAGTTTAGTTTTCTCAGCTGCCTGCCGCTCTGCTTCCTCCCTTATCTTCTCGGTCTCCTCCTTCAGTGCCCGTTTGGCTTCCTCCCTCTCGGCTGCTCTCCTCCTCAGTCCCTCTATCTGGGCCTGATTCTGGAGGAGTTCCTTGGCCTGGGAGGAGATCCTGTGGACCTTATCTTCTCCGTCTGTCCTCTCTGTCTCCAGCAGAGCTCTTGTGTCTCTCAGCAGTGTTGCTAGCTGCTCGCTCCTCTGCTCCTTCTGCTTCAGTCTGAGCTTCATCTCCTGGAGCTCAGCTGCTCCTTCCTCCTCCCTCCTCTCAGCCAGGTGGAGGTGTTCCCTCAGCAGCTCCACCTCCTGCTCCCTCTCTCGCGTGGCATTCATCTGTCTCTCCAGGCTGCGTTCTCTCCGCTCCACCTCCTTCCTCAGCTCATCCAGCTCCTCCTCACCGGTGCTCATCTTCATCATCATCATCTCCATGGCTTCATCCTTCTCCTGCAGCCCTGCCTTCAGTTGCTCCTCCTCCATTTGGCTGCTCAGTCTCTCCTTCTCCAATGTCTGTAACTGTCTTTGCAGGCCACTGAGCTCCTCCTCTGTTCTCCTCCTCCATCTCTCCACCTCCTCCCCTTTCTCTCCTATGTTGCGCTCCTTCTCCTCCACCTCCTTTCTCAGCTTCTCCCTTTCATGCTTCATCAGCTTCATCTCTTCATCTTTCTCCCACAGCTTTGTCTTCAGCTCCTCCTCCTCTCTCCTCTTCCTCTCTTCCTCAGACTGATGCTCCCTTTCTTTCCCCTGCATTTGTTTGTCTCTCAGCATCAGCTCCTTCACTTTCTCCTCCTCTCCCTCCTCCGCCTTCCTCCTCCATCCCTCTGCCTCTCTCTTCACGTTCTCCATCTCTCCCTCCGCCTCCTCTTTCTGTCTTTCCAGCTCCTCCATGCGGTCGCAAAGCGCCTCCATCTCTTTGTCCCTCTGCCTCTCCTCTCTCTCTCTCTCCTCCTCTCTCATTCTCTCCACCCTCACTCTCTCCTCCTCTCTCTTCCTCTCCTCCTCTCTCTTCCTCTCCACCCTCACTCTCTCCTCCTCTCTCTTCTTCTCCTCCTCTGTCTTCCTCTCCTCCTCTCTCTTCTCCTCTTCTCTCTTCCTCTCCACCCTCAATCTCTCCTCCTCCTCCTTCTTCTCCTCCTCCCTTTTCCTCTCCACCCTCACCCTCTCCTCCTCTCTCTTCCTCTCCACCCTCACTCTCTCCTCCTCCTCCTTTTTCCTCTCCTCCTCCCTCTTCCTCTCCACCCTCACCCTCTCCTCCTCTCCCTCCTCCGCCTTCCTCCTCCATCCCTCTGCCTCTCTCTTCACGTTCTCCATCTCTCCCTCCGCCTCCTCTTTCTGTCTTTCCAGCTCCTCCATGCGGTCGCAAAGCGCCTCCATCTCTTTGTCCCTCTGCCTCTCCTCTCTCTCTCTCTCCTCCGCTCTCATTCTCTCCTCCTCTCTCTTCCTCTCCACCCTCACTCTCTCCTCCTCTCTCTTCCTCTCCTCCTCTCTCTTCCTCTCCACCCTCACTCTCTCCTCCTCCTCCTTCTCCTCCTCCTCCCTCTTCCTCTCCACCCTCACCCTCTCCTCCTCTCTCTTCCTCTCCACCCTCACTCTCTCCTCCTCCTCCTTTTTCTTCTCCTCCTCCCTCTTCCTCTCCACCCTCACCCTCTCCTCCTCTCTCTTCCTCTCCACCCTCACTCTCTCCTCCTCCTTCTTCTTCTCCTCCTCTCTCTTCCTCTCCACCCTCACTCTCTCCTCCTCCTCTCTCTTCTCCTCCTCTCTCTGCCTCTCCTTCTCTCTCTTCCTCTCCTCCTCTCTCTTCCTCTCCTCCTCTCTGGCTCTGGCCTCCATCTTCCTCCACTCCTCCTCCAGCTGATGTAACGTCTCCATCAGTTCATCTCTCCTCTCTCTGGCCTCCTCCCTCTCCTTGTCTTTCTCCTCTATCTGGTTCCTCAGCACCTCCACTTCTCCGTCCCTGGTCCCCAGCTCCTGGTTCAGGTCCTCCCTTTCTCTCTGCCAAGCCTCTCTTTCTTCCCTCCTGTCCTCTTCTTCCTGGCTCCTCCTCCTCTCCTCTTTCTCCTGGCTCCTCCTCCTCTCCTCCTCCTTGCAGGTTGCTGCTTGGTCCAGTTCTCCTCTGAGACACTGCACCTCCCCTGCAAACACAAACATTTACCCCCATCACTACTAATACTACACACACACACACACACACGCACACACTCTCACTCTCACACACACACTCACACGCTCACTCACACACACTAAGACTCACTCACTCTCACTCACACTCACACACACTAAGACTCACTCACTCACTCACTCTCACACACACACACACACACACTCACACACACTCTCACGCTCACTCACACACACACACTCAGACTCTCTCACTCACACACAGACACACACACTCAGACTCACTCACTCTCACACACTCACTCACTCACTCATTCTCTCAGTTACACACACTCACTCACTCTCACTCACTCACACACTTACACACTCTCACACGCTCACTCACACATTCTCACTCACTCTCACTCACTCACACACACACTCACTCATTCACTCACTCACTCACACTCTCACACACACTTACACACACTTACACACTCTCACACACTCTCACACATTCTCACTCACTCACACACACACTCACTCATTCACTCACTCACTCACACTCTCACACACACTTACACACACTTACACACTCTCACACACTCTCACACATTCTCACTCATTCTCACTCATTCTCACTCACTCTCACTCACTCTCACTCACTCTCACTCACACTCACACTCACACACACACACTGACCGTGCAGAGCGTCCTTGGCCTGCTGCAGTGTGTTGATGTGTGTGTGCAGCTGGAACCTTTCCACCTCCGACTGAGAAACTTGATTCAGACGATCTGACAACTGATGGTGCAGAGACATGGACAGAGACCTGTAGAGACAGAGACAGACACAGACCTGTAGAGACTGACAGAGACAGACAGAGACAGACAGAGACAGGCAGAGACAGACAGAGACCTGCAGAGACAGACAGACCTGTAGAGACAGACAGAGACCTGCAGAGACAGAGACAGAGACCTGTAGAGACAGAGACAGACACAGACCTGTAGAGACTGACAGAGACAGACAGAGACAGACAGAGACCTGCAGAGACAGACAGACCTGTAGAGACAGACAGAGACCTGCAGAGACAGAGACAGAGACCTGCAGAGACAGAGACAGAGACCTGCAGGGACAGAGACAGAGACCTGCAGGGACAGACAGAGACCTGCAGAGACAGACAGAGACCTGCAGAGACAGACAGAGACCTGTAGAGACAGAGACAGAGACCTGCAGGGACAGAGACAGAGACCTGCAGGGACAGAGACAGACAGAGACCTGAGGGGACAGAGCCAGAGACCTGCAGGGACAGAAACAGAGACCTGCAGGGACAGAGACAGACAGTCATTTGCTGATCATCAAGTACCTGAGCTCCTTCAGCTCCTCCTCCAGCTCCTCTTGGTGTCTCTCCAGTTTATCCCGCTTGTCCTGTAGTCCCTGTCTCTCCCTCTGCTGCTCCTCCTGCTGCCTGCGTCCTCTCTGCACCTCCTCCTCCAGCCGCCGCAGCTCCTCCCGCGCCTCCTTCAGCTGAGCGTCTACCGCTGCATGCTGGGAGGACAGCTGGGGACGAGACACAAAGTAAACACGGTCCCACAGCACCGAGCTCCTGCTGTCCCCCCTCACCTCCTCCTCACCTCCTCCAGCTGTGGGCCGTCCCTCTCTCTCTCCTCTGTGAGGGAGACCAGCTCCTTCTCTTTCTCCTCCATCATTCTCTCCATCTCTTTCTGTCCGTCTCTCAGTTGCTGGACCACATGTCCCTCCGCCTCCAACTGGACCCTGAGGAACAGAACAGAGAGGTTCTAGCTAAGTCCTCCTGAATGAGACTCAGCTGGAGGTTTGGGTGCGTTGCCATGGGAAGGCAGGTAAAAGTGACGGGGGCGGGGGGGGGGTTTAGGACCTGGACAGCTAGAGAACCAGACTGAGCTGAGACCAGAAGGTGCTGGATCATCAGAGCTTCACAGAACCAGAACCTGGAGTTTGGTGAGGCCAACAGAAGGTCAACAGGTGAGCTGAGGTTCTGTTCAGTGGCCCTAAGATGACATCATCAGACTGAGACCTCCAACATGCAGCAGAGCGTGAAGCAGCCGGGCTGAGCATGACATGGAGAAGATGCTCAGGGCTCAGGGTCAAAGGTCAGGTCAGGTAAACAGGCTCACCTCAGCTGGCTGCAGTCCATGTTGAGTGTGTTGACCTCTCTTTGTACAGAGTTGACCTCTGACCTCACCGCCTGCAGCTGGGATTGGCTGTCTGACAACTCAGAATCCACCTGGACACACACACACACAGTGAGAGGGCTGCAGGGTCAAGGGGTCAGGGGTCAGGGGTCACAGGGGGTTCTCTTACCTGCAGCAGCTGCTGGTTCAGGTCTCTCTTATCTGAAGCCAGAGCCACATTCAGAGCGGCCATCTTGTCCAAAGAGTCCCGCCCCTCCTCTACGTCTCGCTTCGACACACACAGAGAGGACGAAAGACGCAGGACACACTCCCTGGACTGAGACAGACAGGACACCACTGAGTGTGTGTGAGTGTGTGAGTGAGTGAGTGCGTGTGTGAGTGCGTGTGTGCGTGTGTGCGTGTGTGCGTGTGTGTTAGTGTTTGAGTGAGTGAGTGTGAGTGAGTGTGAGTGAATGAGTGAGTGAGTGTGTGAGTGAGTGAGTGAGTGAGTGAGTGCGTGTGTGCGTGTGTGTTAGTGTGTGAGTGAGTGAGTGAGTGAGTGAGTGAGTGTGTGCGTGTGTGTTAGTGTGTGAGTGTGTGAGTGAGTGAGTGAGTGAGTGAGTGAGTGAGTGAGTGAGTGAGTGCGTGTGTGAGTGCGTGTGTGCGTGTGTGCGTGTGTGTTAGTGTGTGAGTGAGTGAGTGTGAGTGAGTGTGAGTGAATGAGTGAGTGAGTGAGTGAGTGTGTGAGTGCGTGTGAATGAGTGAGTGAGTGAGTGTGTGAGTGAGTGAGTGAGTGAGTGAGTGAGTGAGTGTGTGAGTGCGTGTGAATGAGTGAGTGAGTGAGTGTGTGAGTGAGTGAGTGAGTGAGTGTGTGAGTGAGTGAGTGAGTGAGTGAGTGCGTGTGTGCGTGTGTGCGTGTGTGTTAGTGTGTGAGTGAGTGAGTGTGAGTGAATGAGTGTGTGCGTGTGTGTGAATGAGTGAGTGAGTGAGTGAGTGAGTGAGTGAGTGAGTGTGTGCGTGTGTGTTAGTGTGTGAGTGAGTGAGTGAGTGAGTGAGTGTGTGCGTGTGTGTTAGTGTGTGAGTGAGTGAGTGTGAGTGAATGAGTGTGTGCGTGTGTGTTAGTGTGTGAGTGAGTGAGTGAGTGAGTGAGTGAGTGAGTGTGTGCGTGTGTGTTAGTGTGTGAGTGAGTGAGTAAGTGAGTGAGTGTGTGTGTGTTAGTGTGTGAGTGAGTGAGTGAGTGAGTGAGTGAGTGAGTGAGTGAGTGAGTGAGTGAGTGAGTGAGAGTGTGTGTGTACCTTGTGCAGGGCGTCTCTGGCATCAGCAGCTTCTTCTTCTGCTCTCTGCCGGTCTAACTGCTCTCTCTCCAACGCCCCCTACAGGAAAAAAGAGAGAATACAGAGAAGAAGAGAGACAGAACTGATCCAGAACCGATCCTGATCCAGAACCTGCAGGTACCTTCAGGGCCTGGATCTCCACACGGCTGAGAGTCTCTCTGTCCTTCAGCTGAACGTTCTCCAGCAGCTCACTCTCCACTCTGAAACAGTCAGAACTGGATCAGGTCCTGATCCTGATCCACATGGGCACAGACCAGAACAGAGAGTGGTGCTACCGTCTGTGTGTCTCTCTCTCCAACTGGCCGCTCCTCTCCTCATGCCTGTCTCGCTCTCGCCTCAACCTGTCGTTCTCTCCCTTCACCTCCTCCTCCCTCCTCTGCACCTCCTCCACCTCCAGACGCAGAGAGGAGCAGCACTCCCGCTCGCTGAGACACAACACACACACCAAAGGCTGAGGATTCATGCTATTGAAAGAGTGTGCGTGTGTGTGTGTGTGTGTGTGTGTACCTGCTCAACAGCTCCAGTGTGTG
>NW_027467259.1:0-15000 GCF_046128005.1 Genypterus blacodes
TGTTCACCGACAGTCAGCGGGTGACATAGCGGCCGAGCGATCCTACCTGGCGTCCCTGCAGGTGGTGGTCAGCAGGTGGCCCACTCTGTTGTGCTGGGCGTTCCGGGCAATGAGGGCCGCCGCCTTGGCAGAGAAGTCGTTGGCGGTGATGCTCTGCAGGCCGGGGACCTCCAGGGCAAAACGCACTGAGCGCAGACCGGACGCTGCCAGACCCTCCAGCACGTGCAGGCCTCGCTGGAGAGGACAAGACAGGAAACCGCTTTGAAGACGCACGAACGCGACGAAAGACGAAATCTAAATCAAATGTCGATCCTGACTGATTTGTCCACGTCTCATCTCCGCACCTCACATTTCTCCCCGACTGTGGCGATGACTGTCGGCTCCTCTCCGCCGTTCCTCTGACCCGCCTGCTCCTCGGCCTCCTCCTCCTTCTTCTCCTCTGACGACAGGGAGACGACCACCCTCTCCTTCTCCCCCGGCACCACCACCTTCACCCCCCGCTCGGCCAGCACATCCCTGGCAAACTCTGTGATCACGGCACATCTGGAACGGGAAGGAAGATGATGCTTTGTAAAGTGATGAAAGGTCAGGGAACGCACACGCACAAAGGTTATTACCCACAATAGTAGAGCGTCGATCGACCAGTTACATAAACACAACTACGGCTTACAGACTTTGGAGTGGGAAATGAAGTAGTGTCACATTTTGTAGGCATGTGGGGAAATCTGTGATGCCAGAACGATGACTCGGCTCTGTGCACTACTGTTTGTCCTGGCAACAGTAACCATGCAACTAATACTCATATTAGCGGCGGCAGCAGTCGGTAGGGATTCCGCTTGGGAAGCGGAGGGTCGCCGGTTCGAGTCCTGTATGGACCAAGTGGACTGGTAGCTGGTGAGTTGCCAGTTTGCCTCCAGGGCACTGCCGAGGTGCCCCTGAGCAAGGCACCGAACCGAACCCCCAACTCTTCCACGGGCCGCCGAATAATGGCTGCCCTGCAATAATTGGCAGTCGCTACATTACATGACTGTAATGTAATGTAATGTAATGTAATGTATATTCACACTCACGTTAAATCTCTGTTAAACTCCTGCACTGGGTTGTAAAACACCTCATTGGCACTGGGAAAGAGGATGGCCGCCTTGCCCTCCCTCACCACCGTCTCCCCTGGTAACAGTCCCGTTTGAGGCTTCTTCCCATCTGTCGCGGCGTCCGTGGCCGGACTTTCACCTTCCGCAGCTGCGGGCTCACACTCTGTGGTGGGACTCTGGGGGTCCCGGGTAGCTAGTGGGGGCTCCATAGATGTCCGCCCCCTCTTCACAGTGCTCAGGCCCCACCCAAGCTTCGATCTGATAGAATCTGTGCAGGAACGATGCAGCTGATGGCGGAGGAGGGGGGAGAGGAAGCGAGCGGTCTGCACCAGCATAAAGGGACGCCGCTTTGACTGAAGGAAACAAAACAAAGACATGTATGTTGCTAACCCTTACAACTATAAGAATTGTCAAGCAGATTTCTGTTTGTGCATCTTCAATGGCAAACTAAAAGGAGGCCAAATATTTGATTAGTTGTTCAAAAAGAAACCGAAATACTTGAATAACACTGAAGTAGGAAAGCAATGTAAACAAGTCCAATAAGATTTAAGAGTATTCTGACTTCACAGAGACTAATGGGGCGTGTACAAGGCCATTTCCCCACGATGACGAATCCAAATATCTACTGTAATGACATTAAAACGTGTATCTGACTTAGCGTCAGTTTATATTGTCCAATATTACAACTGTAGCTCAACTAAGTTGGCTCAATGCCGCTAAACAGCACCATGCTTGGAAGGTTAGCCAGTTTGCTAACTCGGCTAACAGCCACTTTGAAACACTTACTTGTTACACTTCCTGGAGACGGCTTCTGTTTTTATTTTGTTTTGTTTTTCCTTTGAGTTTTTGTCGTTATGGTGACACACGCAGTCTCGTCTTTTCGTGCGCTCGGTTTACCGTCACACGTTCACGTTAGCTCACGGGGGAAGCCATGTTTGGGAGATACTTACGGAAGCCTGTAGGGTCGAAGCAAAAAAGGAGGAGGAAGAGCGCCCCCCCGCGGTGAAGCGCCGCGTGTTGACGGTGTAACGCGAGGACAAACTGAGGGTCCATCAGTCTCATCCTGACCTAGATTCTCCGCGGTGAACAGCACAGCGCCGCGCCTTTATGAATAAACTCATTTAATCTGCAGCGAACCTGAACGGATGAAAAGAATAAACAACTCAACATCATTTATGGATCATTCCCTTATCTAACTTCATGCCAGGTGATAACATTAACGGAGAAAAGACAGGAAGGTTTCTGGCTCAGAACAATAAATAAATGTTATTCCTTCACATGTATCTGTCCTCCAGTCTTTACTTACTTACTTACAGTGTCAGCAGCTGGTGCCAAGGTTTGGAGGCCATTGTCTGCTCACGAGGAAGCGCCACTGCAAATCAATACTAAATAAGAAGTTATTTAGAGTGATCATCTTCATTCAACTAGGCCAGAGCAGTACCATGTTTTTGATCAATTTTATGCGGTGTGTCAAAAATGTAATTCTCGCTATTAACAGGAAAAAAATCTGATCATTCAGGGGACTTACAGGTTCCCTGCATTAAACACCACAATGCAATGATGGTCATAATGAATGTCGGTGAGCGGTTCTATAGCACCGGCTAATTGGAGAGGATAGGATGGAGGATAGTGACTTTATTTACTTTTATAGAAGAATTACAATGGAAATGAGTGTTGGAAAAATAAAAAAAGACGTTTGAAGAGTATGCCACTATTGACTTGACTAGAACCTCTTTTATATATTACTATTTTATTGTCCTAACTTTCAAAATTTCATGGAATATTACAACTTTAAAGACAACAACTTTAGTATTCTATCTAATAGCTTCATATCTAATAGCTTTATCTTTACTGTATTATGTCATTTTGCATAAAGCTACGAAAAGCTCCACTTAGGCCTGAGTGAATAGTACATTGTGTTCTTTTAGGTGCAACCAAAGAAAGTGTTTTATACTTCCATGTCCCTATGTATCTTTATTCTATTCATTTTAGATTTCAGATGAATCACTTCCCCAGAGAGCACAGGGCCTCCCTACATGTCACAGATCTGTGTGATAAATGCAAGTAATGCACGATTTATCCAACAGTCAATACATGTACTCCCCCCCCACCAACTGGGGGGTGATTTATAAGAATGAAAAGGTCTCCACTGTGCGGACAGAAACCCGAACATCTGGATAGGGGGCGCTGTGGCTGTAAATGTCCAGAGAGCGTGGCACTATACATCTGACACTGGAGAATTATAGAGTTAATAGTATTTGGCATGACAGGGAGAGAGTGAGGAGCGCAGTGCCGAGCCTGAATGCAGTCTCATCCTGTTTAGTATTCACCGTGCGCACCGCCTGGAGGCCCCGGAGGGCTCACCTGCCCGGAGTCTAGACGCACCAAGACGGAGATCACAACGAAATCGAACCGGTCTCTCCTCAGTCACGGTCTGCGCGGTGTCTGGATCCACTCACCGGTGACCGGGCAGCTTGGAGTCGGTCCCTCGGTCCCACCCAAGGGAGAAGACATCCCGGTGAGTGAGTGGGTGAGTGGGTGGGGCTCAGACAGTCGGGTCGGCTGGGGACGCTGCCTGACTACCTGCCTGCGGCGCCGCATGGGAACAGCAGCGGATCGCTCATTACTCGTTACAAATGTAATCTCATTACTTCTCTACCGGGTGAATGTGTGTGGCAGCAACATTGATTCTAAATGTTCTCGTCAATATTTTGTCTGGTGAAAAAATGACTATTTCCACCTGAAGTTAACTTTTCAGATAGATGAATAAATATTTCACATCCTTTGTTTTAAAGAGGCTCTGGTTGGAATTACTCTATTTGGCCTTTGTAGCTCAAAATATACAGTGGCATAATAAAGATCTGTCATGGCAGCCTAATGTTATATTATATTATATTATATTATATTATATTATATTATACTATAGTATATTATATTATGTTATGTTATATTATACAGTATTATATTAAATTATACAGTATTATATTATATTATGTTATATTATACAGTATTATATTATATTGTATAATTCTATTATATTATTACATTATATAACAGTATATTATGTTATATTAATTATATTATATAATATCATATCATATTATGTATTATTATATTATATTATATTGCAGTATTGGGGGGAAAGAGGTGAAAATAAAATGCTGAAATTTAAATAGTCCATTTATTTTTTCAATTGCCCAAGTTCTCACATTATTCCTAAATGATACTGCTGCCTGGGAGTTGAGACGTCTCACCTTCCGACCGTCTACCTGTCTAACTCGCTGATCGGTAGCTCTGTGATCTGTCTGCAGCCCCTGGGAGAGAAAGAGAAAAGAATCCACGCTCTGCTGCTCTGCGGCCTCCTCCTCCTCCTCCTCCTCCTCCTCCTCCTCCTCCTCGATAACTCTGCGCTCCTCGTCTCGCCTCGCCGTGTGCACGGGCGCGCGCGCGTGTGAGTGAGTGCGTGCGTGATTGTGTGCGTGCTCCGGCGGCTGGTTCACGGCGTACAGTCACAATGAATGGCTGCCTGTAGCGAGGCGGAGGGAGACACTAGACCGCTTCTTCTGCGCCGCTCCTCCATTGAAACACTTTCCAGCGGAATACACCAAGGGGGTGAGTTGAACACGGCAGGTCAACGAGGACAACGGCTCGGGCTCCCGGGGGAGACGGGGAGACGGGTCCAACTGTTGTCCGAGTTGGTTTGAATTCGCCTGGGTGATTTTAGGGGGGGGTTTGACATTTTTTTGGGGGGGGGTAAAGTTGTGTTAGCCACAATGGGGGATGGGCTCACGGGCTCACGGGCCCACAGGGACCAAACTTTAACCACTTCACCGGCTTCATTCATCGCCTCGGGCTGTCCCCCCCCCCCCCTTCCCCTCGGTGGGAGCTGTGGCGAGACCCCGCTCCCGTTTCGTCCTCCCGCATTCCTGAACTTTCCCAAACACTGGGAGCGCGTCTTATTTCTCCTTACAGACGGTCTGGCTCGTCCAGAACTGCGGAGCGGTGGGTTTGCTTACTGCCTCAGTGTCCTGTCGGTAAACGGGTTAAGGTTTTACAGCCAGCCCCCTGGTTTCCTCTCTCCTCTCCTCTCCTCTCTCCCCTCCTCTCCTCTCTCCCCTCGCCATGCCGGATCCATCCGTCTGTCTCGCCTACAGTTGCAGTGCATTTGTGTCCCGGGATGACCTGTTGATGTCGGCTAAAGATGGAGTGCCAGGCTCGCCCCCTCCTCTCCCGTGAACATAACATTAACCCGTAAAGATTCACTCCGCAGCCAAGTGAATCTGGGCCGTAGCGTCGGGTGTATTTTTCACGGGGATTAATTAATTAATGAACCCGCTGTGATATAACACAGGCGACGTTTTTTGGGGAGGGGGAGGCGGGCAGCGTGTGTCTGTCCCGTATTGGTAGCTGCCGCTCGGCCGGAGAAGGGGCAGGGAAGTCGGGCTAAACCGACATCGCATCGCGGCGGAACAGAGAGAGACGGAGCGTTCTACGGCTCAGTATTTGACCCCCCCCGACTATTTTTGTGGCGGAATTCTTCCCGGCGTGTTGCTGGAGTGAAAACCCGGTTGACATACAAAAGAGAGGAGGAGAGCTCTCCCTTTTCTCCTTTTCTCCTCCGTTCCTTCCCCTGCCGCCGCCTCCCCTCCTCCCCCCTCCCCTTCCGCACACACCGGCCCGGGCCAGCCGAGGACTCCCAAATCCTACCGGGCATCGAGACTGGCACACGGCGGGGCACGGAAAGCTCTCCTCCCGCTGCGACTGCCCTGCTGCCCCGGTGGCGGCGGACTTTCATTTACTGGCGTCTACCGGCGAGACATCGCCAGCTCTGCTAGACTTTAATGTGAGGCGCATTGATGTATAATTCATGTGTATGAATAATCTCTCTTTTGAAGTTTCAGCTCTTGTCGAGCTCAGGGGAGAGGCTACACTCAGTCTAGCCACATTTCGGTCGCTGCTGAACGCGAGTGTCGGTGAACGGTGGCCGTGTTTGCGGCGTTAAATCTCTGCCCGAGTAACGAGCACCACCGGGGCCGAGGTGCGGGTGGTTTACCGGCGCGCTGAGCACCGAAAACTAGGTCCGACTTGTGCCAGGGCTAGCCTTAGCCTTAGCTCGCTACTTGCTAACAGGCCACCTTTAACCTCCCCAAACCAGGAAACTGAACGTGATGAGTGGGTGATTGATGTGGCGGTCACACACTCGTGTCACTGTTGGTTCAGTTCATCTCAGGCCTGCGTGTCGATACTTTGTCCTACTTCTGGGTGGTAGAGATGTGTGGTTGTTTGGAGTAACTTAGCCCTAAGTGTGTTGCTGTGGAGATGAGTTGAGTTCTGCAAGTTTCAACACACACACACACACGTGCACACACTTTTTCTCACACACATGCACAGTCTAGCATGGTGTCGGATTATATAATGGGGCCCATGGGGACTACAGGCCAAAGGTCAAGTGGTGGGAATTAACTCTCCTTTATGTTTCCTGGAAGCTGTGATGACCTCTGTGACCTGGAAGAGGCATGTTGTCCTCAGATGACATCTCAATGCCCCGTGCGCTGAAATGGAATGAAGCGGGCGGGTCGTGTGTGGACTGAGCGTAGCTTTAGGCTACAATTATGCTCTGTAGCCATTTGAAAAAAGATGTTTTTGCAAATATTGGCGTGTCGTCTGGAGAGGGGGGGGGGGGGGGGGGGGGGGGGGGGTTTGTTCTGTCTGGTTTACCTCAAGAGGTCTTAGGAAGTAACCAGCAGATTTAGATGGAAGGGAAGTTTGATCTGAGTTTGTGACTGAAAATGCTGCTTTTTATTGCAAACCTAAACAAGAATTGTAATGATTTATTAAAGATATCTGTGTGTGTGTGTGTGTGTGTGTGTGTGTGTATGAAAGAAAGATAGAAAGATAAGATACAATAAAGATACAACTACCAGCAACGCGTGTGTGTGCGCTCGTTCCCAACAGTCGGGTGTCATCATGGTGGAGCTTTCATGTCATCGACAGCTGTGACATGGCTGCCATCATGTGGGAAAGTCAATCAGAAGTACAAACTGGTAGATGAGGTGAACAGCGTCCTATGCAAATGCTGGACTTCTGAACACACAGACGCACACACACACACTCCATGATAGGAGTAGGATACAGTATTTTCAAAGGGAAGTCGATGTCTGCAGTAAAATGATAAAAGTCTGGATTTATGTTGGCAAAACGGTGAAATCGTTGGACTGTTGGGGCCTTGGTGGCGGTATTACCTTCGCTCTGTAAACTCGTTACCTCTGCAGAGGAAGTTGTGTGTTTGCCTCAGGTTATGTGTCTGTGTGTGCTAGCAGGACAAAATGAAAAGGTAATGGGAAACAGCTGGATATCTTTTGCAGAAGTCCGTCTTTGGTCGATTCTGAAGCCGATCCGGGTCAGGGACTTCAGGATGCTGGTCTGGTGTTATTCTGAGGTCACAGACAACCATTCAGACTGCTGGTCCTGTGTTGAGACCAGGTTACCACTAGATGGCAGCAGAGAGTAAGGACGAGCCACAAATGCTTTTTTTATTAGTAACACCCTTCTTACGTTAAGTATATTGTTAGCATGCAAGCATGTTGGTCCCTCCCAGGCTCACTCCACTGGGAGGGTTGCTGGTTCAGATAAAGACTTGCTGAACGCCACAGTAGGTCATTTGTATCTGGGAGTCGAGTATTTCTTGCCGGGCTAGAAAGAGTTGTGTTAAAGCCATTGACTTGATTGAAACTAGAGTTGAAATGATTTCACTCCGGTCTGTGATTGGGAGTTGCTGGTGTTTTGTTGGGAGAATCAGAACTCCACTCATGAGATCTCCTCTGTGGTGAGAAGTTCAAACTTCTTTCAATGGAGATGATAGTGTCTTGTTTGAAAATTAAGAGAGTAAGAAAGACGAGAAAGAGAAATTAACATGGCTCCTTTCCAATCCAAATAATGATCATTTGTCTCATAAATCATTATTGGACCAGTTTCATACAGATGAGTTCAAACTGTGCGTTGGTGTGAACCCAATCTCCAGCTCTCTGTATTGTTCTGCCAGCTGAAGGCATCTGGGAAGGAACCTCATGTGGATTCTTCTCCCTCTCAGACGTTTAGGTGTCTGAATACATTGATTTGCGATGACATCATCCACGTCTGTTCCTCTGAGGTTGAATAACAGATTTAGGGCTGCACCTGACCATTCTTTTTTTTAACCATTAATCTACAGATAATTGTTTCGATGAGTGGATTAATCTATAGATTATATTTATTACGCAATATAACGATTATTTCTCCCAAAATAAACATCAAACTTATCTCATTTATATTTCAACATTTTCTTCAATCATCTTCTCTTGAAAACAAACAAATGGAACAAAGAGTTTGCGATGCATTATTCCACAACGAGCCACCTTTAGACGATCATCTATGTTTGACAATCCAACATATTGTTTTTTCAATTCAAGTAAAAGTGATCGAGCTCAATCTGCATTCGGGTCAGTTTGCACCGCGGTCAGTCGGTTTGACGGGATGGGGGGGGGAGGAGACGCAGACGCTCTTGTCCCGGTGCTGCACATCAACACATCTATCTGTCCAAATGAATTAGTTGGGATAAATAAAAAGTTGATTATGATTGAATGCCATAGTGCCGTCTAGTCTCAGCGCTGCCCTTAGGAAGGATGAGCCCAGGGAAGCTCTGCTGAGCGTGCAGACTCCATTCAGTAACATCCTGCTTCAGACTCATCCCTGGAAGATTCCCTAGAACAACCACTGTGTTTTATTGTGGGCCAGTGAGTACTTTAGAGTGGAGGGTTCCAGAGAGAGAACAGGATCTGTAATGGGCCATAGAGGGAGTTGGCAGTTTGTCTTGTTGATTGTAGAAGTTGTCTCTCTCCTAACATTCAGTCAAACTGTCTAGAGCAGGGGTGTCAAACTCAGGCCTGCGGCCTAAATCTGGCCCGCAGTGTAACTATATTTGGCCCGTGGGATCATATCAAATGTCTATTAGAGCTGGCCCGCCGGTATATAGCGCAAAAAGTCTACGTACTCGCCGATTTGCCGGTTACGCCAGTCAGGAGATGTGATGGTGTTCACAGAGGAGCTGGATCTTCAACCATTTGTCAGAGACTAGGAGAGACTGGGTGGATCAGGCAGAGTTACTCACTCCAACACCCAGCGACCACAGAGGAGAAAGCACAAGGAGGAGTCATTGGCACAAAGCAGACAGATGTAGTTTGAATGTTGCCTGGTTACCTGCTGCAAAACCTAAGGTATGACTAAACAAAGACACAGGACCCGCTGGACAATCTTACAAGTTAGTGATTCTCAAGTGACAGTTCACACTTAAAGAGTTTAGTTTAGTTTGCAGTGTGATGGATGTGAACGACACTTTACCTGCTGATGTTCCAGACCCAAAGACTTTAGATCTGAAGATCTCTCGCTGTTGCGATGTTTATGTTTGTCCATAACTCAGCCTTAGCCGAAACATACGGGAAAACGTTTTGTGTGGCATCCTGGAGGTGGAGAAGACTTGAAGGGGTTGAGCTTGAGCCGAGTGTAAGATGAATATGAAGGGAATGTTTGTGCTGATCTGCAGGCATCTGTAACCTCTGCTCCTGCAACGCCAAACGTCTCGGTCCGCTCACGAGGACGTCCTAATGCCACTGTCAGAACCGCCGTCGGTGTCTAAATGCTGCGATCTTGGAGCTGAAGACTTGTTGGGTGAGCAGCCGTGGAGTTTGAGTTTTGTTGGTTAGAGTGTTTTTTTTTTCTTTTCTTTAATCCTTTCAGAATAATGAACTTCGTTAGCGTCGTCTGATCGCTGAAGGTTGTGAGGTTTTAGGTTTGTGTCCCGTCCCTTCTCCCTCCTCGCTGCAGACTTGGTTCCAAACCGTTTTAGAGATGTCTTAGAGATGTGGTCTGCTCACTGTAGATGTCGGATGACGCCTGACGTCTCGTGGTAAATGTCTTTTGTTTGAGGAAGCGCCCATTCCCATTCTTATCCACATATTTCTTAGTGTGTAAATTGAAGTGCCGCTGCGGTGGAACTGTCGAGGCTGACTTTGCATGTTAGAGTGAACTTTCAGCTGGACAGGGT
Organism: Genypterus blacodes; assembly: GCF_046128005.1. Lineage (NCBI taxonomy): Eukaryota > Metazoa > Chordata > Actinopteri > Ophidiiformes > Ophidiidae > Genypterus > Genypterus blacodes. The sequence goes on from NW_027467259.1 coordinate 10,171, forward strand.
GAGAGGCTTCCTTTACATGGCGATGAAGACGAGCGAAGCGGAGGAGTGACCGACTGTGAAGGAGTGATGAGAAATTCAACGCCGCCGCACACTGCAGCGCTTTAGAGAGATCTTCATCAGACGGAACACCTGGGCTGTGCAGGAACACACAGAACCAGGGAGAGAAGAGAAATGCTTCATGTTGCTGATAAGTCATTTAGAAATCGGCTTTGGGCTCCAGATGTTTACCAAATTTTGAATCCTAAATGGCCTCCTCCTCTTCCTGCCTTCATCCCTCCGTCCTTGTAACCTTCCGCGTCTCGTCTCCCGTCTCCCGCAGACCCTGTGGTGCCGGGCTGAGCGTTATGGCTCAGACGCTGCAGATGGCGATCCCTAACTTCGGCAACAACGTCCTCGAGTGTCTGAACGAACAGCGGCTGCAGGGCCTCTACTGCGATGTTGCCGTGGTCGTCAAGGGCCACGCCTTCAAGGTCTGGTATCGTGTTTACTCTGTGGTTCTGTTTTTGACCAGAAATAAATTGTGCATGTGATTTCTTTTCAGCTGCTAATAAATTGAGTTCATAGGTTTCATATGTCAACGATGTGGATGAGCCTGCTGAGTCTGAGGGAGGGAGGGAGGGGGGGGGGGGAGGGAGGGAGGAAGGAAGGAAGGGAGGAAGGGAGGAAGGAAGGAAACTCTTTTTTTCTTCGCTGACTACACAACCAAGTCGTCACAGACACACAAAGTTGTGCTTCTGTGTGAATCCTGTGTGCTGTGCCTCTTTGACGTCACCACTCTTATTCCCTGATGCTCTGAATCAGACGTAGCGATGGCGTCTGTGTGCGGCTGCAGGGTGAACGCGCTCAACTCCCGCAGAAACTCCGCCCTGAATTGATTTGATTTGATTTGACTCAGACACAGGAAAGAAGCTTTCACAGCTGCATTGTTTGGGTGAGGACCGTCCAAACTTCTTCAATAGTTCAGATCTGAACAAGCAATGGCACTGAAACAAGTGAGCCACGGTTCAGGTACACTCCATGGATGCTCCTCACTGCACCTAACCTTTATTACTCACCCCACCCCGACTGCAGTCCCAACCAGAATGATGTCTGGACCAATCAGATGAAGCACATGGTGATTTATGTTGCAGCGCCGCCTCGCTTTAAGGAGATTGGCCAGTTTGAAACCCCCACCTGTTAAGTGACGACAACTCTGACACAAAAGCGCTGAAACGCTCCCAGAGCTTCATGCTGCTCACGGCGCCTGGAAGGTTTCCACTTCAGAATCGCACCAAACGGGAAATGATTAAATCTTCACATTTGTATCGGAGGGAAATGTTGGAAGTCTGAGCTTATGATGTAAATAAATGCTCTCACATGTGTGATTGATGCTGTTGATTACCAAACCATGAGGAGAGCACAAATGAGCAAGGAGCCAATCTGGAGCTGAGGTGGTTCAGTCTGGGGATGCACAGACGAGAACCATTCCCCATCGGACGGAGGAACGAGACCACGGATCAGTGCGGAGCGGAGACCAGAACCTGAACCCGTTTCAGGTCTTCTTCATTCTTGGAGGAGTGGAGGAGTGAGAGAGGTCAAAGGTTAACCTTCCTGGCTGCGGCGCCTCCAACACTCCACACTCATCCACCTCTCCTCTGGCTGTACAGGAATTCAAATATGGAGAATAAAGCCAAACGTCTGAACGCATCACACTCAAACACACCACATAGGAGTTCTGCTGCATTTCCAGCCTTTCTTGTTCTATTTAATAAAACTGAAGCCCCATCTGCACATTTAGTGATGGGTTGGAATTTATAAACCAGAGAAGCTGTTGGTTGATGCAGGTAGAAAGGCAGAACAATGCCGTCCTTTGATGAAGCACCAATCAGAACAGACACCAGGCTGGGATTCCTTCCTTCCTTCCTTCCTTCCTTGCCTCTGTCTGTCCTGTTCTCTCTCTTCAACCGGCCAATACCTTCGCTCAGATGACTCAAAGCAGCTGGACGTCTATAGGTTTCTTTTGAAGTCATTCGCCACCTCGCACAACTTTCCTGTGGCAGCCATGACGCAGTGAGGGCCAGGTGAAGTGCATGTTGGGACAGCGTGCTCTGACCTCTGACCTCCGGAGCGTCCATCCAACCTGTGAGATTAGATGGGAGTGACGCGACGAGCTGTAATTAGTTATGTTGGGACTTATTTGACAGATTGTGCCTGAATGGCTCAGTAAGAGGGAGAACTTGAGGATGACAACATTTCCTTCACCTGGATGTCAGTTGTGTCGACGGCTCGCCTGATCCCGTCTTGGCGGTTTGGGCCTTTTGTTAAACCTCCTGTGATCTCCCCGCTCCAGGCTCACCGCGCCGTGCTGGCAGCCAGCAGCTCCTACTTCAGGGATCTGTTTAACGCCGGAGGGAAGAGCTCGGTGGTGGAGCTGCCGCCGGCCGTGCAGCCGCAGAGTTTCCAGCAGATCCTGGCCTTCTGCTACACGGGACGCCTCAGCATGAACGTGGGCGACCAGTTCCTCCTCATGTACACCGCAGGCTTCCTTCAGATCCAGCAGATCATGGAGAAAGGCACAGAGTTCTTCCTCAAGGTAAGCTCCTGTGTTTGTAGACTCTTAACTCTTAACACACTGACTCCACAGGCTCCCCGTACGGAGCAGAGGATCTGATTAGCTTTCGAGTGCTTTGCTGCATAAATCTGCATATTAATGAGGAGAGATGTCCTCCACTCCTGCAAACACGGGATGGTTCCCTCCATTGTTGGGAGTGGATTTGTGGATACAGTGTGTGTGTGTCTGTGTGTGTGTGTGTCTGTGTCTGTGTGATGTGTCTTTGATTTCACCACAGTGTGATAATGGAACACGGAATGCAAAGCCATCATTTTCCTGCCTTGGTAATGTCTTTACACAGTGAAACAACTTCAGACAAACTGCCGCTGTAATCAGACTGGATTCAGCTCAAACAGAAGCTGAGGTCACTGCGTCCACACAGAGACGACTGCTGAGTCTAGGCATGAATATAAGTTATAGGAAGGGAGTTGTCAGTCACACTTGGCGGCCCTGATGATTCACTTTAAGGAGGATGGTTTTTATTTTTCTGTTTTGGGCAAAAGTGTTCTGTTATTTTTTAATTTAATTTAATTGTATTTATTTTTAATTTAATTTAATTTAATTTAATTTAAATTTAAATTTATTTATTTATTTATTTACTTACTTACTTACTTACTTACTTACTTAGTTACTTACTTACTTAGTTACTTACTTAGTTAGTTACTTACTTACTTACTTAGTTACTTACTTACTTAGTTACTTACTTACTTAGTTACTTAGTTAGTTAGTTAGTTACTTACTTACTTAGTTACTTACTTAGTTACTTACTTAGTTACTTACTTACTTACTTACTTACTTAGTTACTTACTTACTTACTTACTTACTTAGTTACTTACTTACTTAGTTAGTTAGTTAGTTAGTTACTTACTTACTTACTTAGTTACTTACTTACTTAGTTACTTACTTACTTAGTTAGTTAGTTAGTTAGTTAGTTACTTACTTACTTACTTAGTTACTTACTTACTTAGTTAGTTAGTTAGTTAGTTAGTTAGTTACTTACTTACTTACTTAGTTACTTACTTACTTAGTTACTTAGTTAGATAGTTAGTTAGTTAGTTACTTACTTACTTAGTTAGTTACTTACTTACTTAGTTAGTTACTTACTTACTTAGTTAGTTACTTACTTAGTTACTTACTTAGTTAGTTAGTTAGTAGCGTTTCAGATGGGAGCGGCTGAGTCACTACTCTGTCCCTTTGCTTACACGCTGACTGGAAACTGCAGAGAAGCAAGTAGAAGAAAATAAATCCACGAGGTTTGGGACACGTGGATGCAAAAGAGAAACCATAGAGATGAACAGACTGACAGCTGCAGCATCATTGGTTCTCATGATTGTGAACTTTTCTTCAGATATTGTATAGAATCTTCTAGAGAGAAAGTACAGACGTCTGTCATTCTGCCCAAATGTGTGGAGACAGGAAGTGGGCAGATTGGGATAGGATCCACATCTACATCATCCTAGGCCGCGGCGCGCCCGTCTGTCATTCTTCTTCAGCCCTGTTCTCTCTCCCCTCTCCTCACCCAGGTCTCCTCTCCGAGCTGCGACTCCCAAGGGCTCCACGCCGAGGAGACCCCGCCCTCCGAGCCCCAGAGCCCCGTCGCTCAAACGGTCGGAGGGGGCGGGGTCGGCATGGTCGCCACAGCAACGGGAAGGCCCGCCTCTTGCTTGACGCCCCTCCCCCTGGTGTCCAAGGTGAAGACGGAGCAGGCGGCCGCCACGCCTCAGCCCGCCGCGCAGACGCAGCAGGTACGGCTCCTTCATCATGTGACGGTCACAGAGGATTATTGAATTCCCCTGATTTGAAAAGGCTCTGAGCGGACTTCAAGGGAAAACTCCCGTCAGCTCTCTGCCACACTTTCATCTGTTTACCCGCTGCAGCTGAGAAGCATCAACACTTCCACTTAGAGAGGGAGTCGTTAGCTGCAGCTTAGCATTTAGCATTGAGCCTGAAAGAATATAAACTCTGATACTGAACTACTAAACATCTTTGATCTCTTCTCTTTACCGCAGCCCGGTTGATCTGTATTTGTGACGTCTGTGTGTGTTGTGGTCTCTTAACGCTCTCCTGTCACTCGCCACCTTAAACCCAGTGGGTCGTTCCTCTGTAGCGGTGACAGGACAGTTGACCCCTGTGACCCCTCTGATGGAAGTATGTTGTGTTGGTTAGCAGCACAACTCCCATCCTGCTGAGTGTTATGATCATTCTACTGTGATGTGATGATGAAGATGATGGTGAACGTA
>NW_027467259.1:20000-29750 GCF_046128005.1 Genypterus blacodes
CACACACACACACACACACACACACACACACCCCCCCCCCCCCCCCCCCCCCGCTGCCCAGCCCCTCTACATGGAGCACCCGGTACAATCCACACAGACCTGACTGTGTGTGTGTGTGTGTGTGTGTGTGTGTGTGTGTGTGTGTGTGTGTAGGGGGTTTAGAGGATAACATTTGCACATTTTGTTTTTGTTCAAATGTGCAACCTTAAAGGAAAGGGGTGGGGGGGCTGGGATGTGTGGATGATTCAGTGTGTGTGTGTGTGTGTGTGTGTGTGTGTGTGTGTGTGTGTGTGTGTGGGTGGGTTAGGGTTTGGCTGCAGTTTTTGCAAAAGCTTTGTGTTTGTCTGTGGGCGAATATAATGTGTGGGTGTGATGTCAGCGTTGCAGTGTCTGCATGAAGTGTGTGTATGTGTGTGTGTGTGTGTGTGTGTGTGTGTGTGTGTGTTGGCATATTAATGTAAATGCAGCTTTTTTTCCCGCCCCTGCTTCTCTCCATCTCCATGTATGGCATGTTAACGTCTGCCTCCCTCACATGAAGAGCTTTGACAGTGGCACAGAGGGAGTGTGTGTGTGTGTGTGTGTGTGTGTGTGTGTGTGTGTGTGTGTGTGTGTGTGTGTCATGCGCATGCCTCTGCCAGGCTGGGTCTGCTGCGTCTAGATCTATGTGCTGCATACGTGTGTGTCTGGTTTCATATGGGGACTGCGCATGCTCGTCACTGTGTGTGTGGTTTGGGTGCTCGGCTCTGCAAGGTGTGTGTGTGTGTGTGTGTGTGTGTGTGTGAGAGAGACAGAGAGAGTGTGTGGGTGGGTGGGTGGTATGCGCACAGAGGTTGAGATGAGTGGCTGTTTGTTTTTGTCTTTCTCACAGAACAGCATACCTCTGCCACGCACACACACACACACACACACACACACACACACACACACACACACACACACACACACACACGTGTCCCTCTGCTGTATCATGCAGCACCTCAGATTTGTGTCCTGGTCCCGTCTGCCCCAAGTCCCAGTCCAGGACACACACACACACACACACACACGCACACGCGCACACACACACGCACACGCAGGTGTGTGTGTGTGTGGGTGTGTGTGTGTGTCCATGTTGCCCATTTCCCTCTCATGGGGAAACTGGTTCCAGTCGTGCACCTTTGATCAGATAAAGGCGATGAGGATGAAGGCCCGTCCGACCAATCAGAGCGGCCGAACGAGCGGTCGGACGAGGAGGAGGCCAACGGCAATCAAGACGTTTGACTGAGTGACCAAGTGTGCGTTAACAAAAGAAATCATTCTAACAATTGCAGACGGGAGAGGAGAACAGGGAGGGGAGGGGAGGGAGAGAGGGAGAAGGAGGAGGAGGAGGAGGAGATGTTTGTTAAGAATCTCAAAGGACAGATGAGGCATTGCGGCAGTCTGCTGTCACACGAGCGAAGCCACAATCCAGACAAAGAGACGAGGGAGAGAGAGAGGGAGAGAGAGAGAGGGAGGGAGAGAGAGGGAGAGTGAGAGAGAGGGAGAGAGAGAGGGGGGGAGAGAGGGAGGGAGAGAGAGAGAGAGAGGGAGAGTGAGAGAGAGAGAGAGAGTGAGTGAGAGAGAGAGAGAGTGAGAGAGAGAGAGAGAGAGAGTGCAGACTCATGACAGGTCAAGGTTTGAAATGAGAACGTAGCGTTTGTCTTCTTCACACAAACACGATCTCTCCTCTCAATCTGAGTTGAATTTGCAGTAAATCACATCACATTATCTTATATTATATTTACATCAGGGTCATTTAGCAGACGCTTTTATCCAAAGTGTGTTCAACAAAGGTAGAGAAAAGAACTTGGAGAGCAGAACATTGTTCTTTAGCCAGCGTCATGGAAACGCCATAATGAGCCTGAAATCCTCCCTGAACCGATCTGCGCTCACTGAGCAGCTGAGCTCATCCATCAACACACGCACACACACGCACACACACACACACCTAGCACGCACGCACACGCACACACACACACACACACACACACACGGCAGTCTTCCTTTGACGCATCGGTTGGCGTTGAAAAACCCAAAGATTGTCACCGGCCCGCCGCCACCGACTCTCGTCCCGACTTGCACTCCGCTACTACGTACTTGCGGACAATGCGATAAAATTCAAGCTAGTCTGTAACCTTGGCGACCATCTTCAGGCGCACGCAAGGTTTGGAGTTCTGTTTACACAAGGTGACTTTTAAGGTCGCAGCTGGAGGTGGAGAGGGAAAACGATGATGTAATTGACGCACCTCATCTGTGATCGCTCGCGTTGGCGTCTTGAATGTGTCGGGCGGTTTGAGCTCGGCCTCGCCGCCGCCTCCTGGGCTCGGTAACCCGGAGAAACCACAGACAGTATGGGCGTGTCTGTCTGTAGCCCCTTTTTCTTTTTTTGTCGTTGCCTTAAACGCACTATAGAGGGAAAGAGCGCTGTGAGGTTACAAACGTGGTTGGACACGATGTTGTCTTGCTTCTGAAGCCTTAACGTTTGGTCCTTTGGCTCTGTTACACATTCAGACACACGCTGCTCAAACACACACAGGAAGTTGGCAACGATTTGGAAAAGAAGCAAATTTGAAGTTGGATTTTTTTTTTTATAGAATATCTGCAAAAAAAAAAGAGCACGGGTGGAATTTGGATTTCTCCTAAAGTCTTTGCTCTACGTTGAAACCCAGACGGAGCAGGTGGACTCGTTAGCGTCAGCACGGCGCCGCGTCCCTGCGCGCCACTTTGACCACATTCATCGTTTGCGTCAACGTGCGATCTTGTCACGTGGATTCCGAAGCTTGCAGAGACGCGTTGTGATCTCTAAGCGGGTGTTAACGCAAAGCGCAGTGACGTTCACCAGATGTCTCGTCTTCCCAGCTTAACCTCATCCACTCGCTCCCGCTAATAAAGCTATTTTGAGTTGGCAGTTGCATAAAGCCCCGCCCACTGAGGACACAGGTACCATCCAGTTAAGGAGGACACACACACACACACACGCGCGCTGTCAGGTGTCAATCCAAGTGCCATCGCATTCTCACGCAAAATGCAAGAGGGGGCGGCGTCCTGGCAGAGGTCGGGTCGAGGTCGAGGTCGGGGCCGGCGCTTCTTCTTCTGTTTAGCGTCTAGAAACATTTGGTGTCCATTTAATTTTTTTATTTCTTCTTCTTTATTTCAAGAGAGATGCTACTAATAAGTCTACATTAACCCCTTTGTCCTAGATTTGCCAAGTTGCGTAGAAAACGCAAATAAAGAGGAAACGGAGACGAGGATAGCTGTAAAATAGTTTAGAGAAAGAGAACCACGTATTTTTGCATCGCAATTGTTGTATGACTGAGGTGTTGCGGGCGGGGTGGGGGGTGGGGGGGGGGGGGGTCATTGCTAGACCAGGGGGTCGGTGGTTTACTGTACTGCAGCCGGTGTGGTCGGGTTGTTGTACTGCAGATACCGGACAGACGGATGGACAATCAATCAGAAAGGCAAACGCGCTCCCTTCATTTTAAGGCTTCACATCTGAATGTCCGCTTAAAAACATTCCTGGACTAAATCTTACTCTCCACTGTCTTGTGACGATATTCAAATAAGATTCAAGTTTACTTGACCTGGTTCTCCTGCCAGCCTCTCCGCAAAGAATAAGCTACTGTTGCTTGAATGTGTTTGTTTTTCTATTCTTAAGTCGCCATCTGGTGCCTAAATGTGGTTACTGCAGTCTTGAGGTGGGGGGGGGGGGGCTCAACAGCTGCAGTAACCGCGAGCAGCCAACAGAGGGCGGGATCCCGAAAACGCAGTGATCCTACGCAAGCGAAGATTGTAATTTCCAAGTCTTGATCACTGTATTCACCCGAGCACCTTAGGATCGGAGCGCCAGACGCTTCTGTTCCGTGTTTTTACAAAATTCGACACAAGACGCAAAACCTGCCAAAAAAAAAAGATGCCAAAAAAAAGAGAGCGGTCGGCAGATTGAAAAAAATGCCGACCCTAACTTCCAAAAAGGAGCGCGGCGGCCCCTCTGCGCTCGGACTGGTCCATCCGTCGCTACGTCCCGTCTGTGTTTGAGAGTCTCACTTCTGATCGCCGCCTGGCCTACCGACCCACGCGACGGAAACGTAGACGAGGAGAGAGTGGAATAATCTTTGTTTTTAAAAAAAGAAGCACCTTTGGGTGAGCGCTCGCCCGTCCCGCCGAGTTGCGAGGGCGAGCCAAAGCCTCTGCACCTTCCTGAGCACACTCCCTCGGTCACTTCCTGTCTGTGGTTTGGATTCTGGCGTCAGACGTGAGGTTCTGTGTTTTTATTTGGGGGAAAGGGCAAAGATGTACTGAGGGTTGTTTTTCTAAGTTTTTTTTTCTTTTTATCTTTTGTACTATTAGTCCCTTTTTTAATTTGATGTTTTTTCTCTTCTCTTGGTTGTTTACTGTAAAAAAACAAACAAACAAAAAAGAAATGATGATATGTCCGCCGAGCTGTCTCCCCCTGGTGGCCAGTGGGAGAAGAGACTGTGCGGGGGGGGGGGGGGGGCTTGCTTCACGCACGCCACGGACATGAAAACCCTCGTTTGAATAGAAACGGGGGAAATGAGCGACAGGAACTCGTCTTCAGCATGGGGGCGGAAACCCAAACAGCTTCTGGGTTCTCCCCAAAGAACGGCAGAGCCAGGACCGGAGCAAACCGAGGTCACTGCCGCGCCAAGCGTAGACCAGGATTTGTCCTTTTCAAGCGGCCCTCCTACTTTCGGCCCCCTTGTGCGTTCCCGATCCCTGCCGGAGCGCCGAGGAGACGCTGGGGGAGGGAATGTCTGGATTTGTGTCTCTACATTTGTGCACAAACTGGCTAAACTTGAGACCAGAGGATCGAGGGAAGCTGACGGCTGCGGTCAAGATCCCAACCCCGGTGGCGTATGATCCTCCTGGTCCACCCCCTCCCTCCCTCCCTCCCTCCCTCCCACCCACCCTCCCCTCCCCGCTCCACTGCCTCCTTCCTCTTCCTCGGCACTGCGACCTAACTTCCTCACCCGCGCCTGACGCCAGCTGCCGGCAGGCCTGTAGTCTTCTATCCAGTAACATTTAGGAGTAGTGCTCTGCTCTTTTCCCAGATCCCCACACACCAGAGACAACACACACTCGCATATATATATATACATATATATATATATATATACTGTAGATACACACATGTATACACAACACACAGGCTAACCTCTGAGATGCACACATGCTAGCACACACACACACTCCAGGGTGTGTGCGTACGTGTCGTCGATGCAGTTTTTATTCCTACCACTTTACCTCGGGAGCTCTCAGCCATAGCAGACCTTAAACCCCACAGATACACTCAGTGCCGCCGCTGCGGCGTAACCAAGCAGGTACACACACTTTTGATTTTCAGGAACAAAGCTCTCAGACCATTGGAAGGAGTCGTGCAGGGTTTGTCCTCAAACGGGGACACAAGCCGAGAGCCCGCGTCAACACAGTCTTACCTCAGAATCATACTACAGAAAGGGGGCGGGGCTTATATGTTGTCATAGCGGCCGTGAGTGACTATTTTGAATGATTTCTCTCCTTTTGTCTCTGGTGTCGTCGGGTCCAACTCTGCAGAACTCTTTAGTTTCCTCATTTTCCACTCTGAATATATATAAATATATAAACTGTACATTACTACATAGAAGCACTATGGAAGTTTGATTGTTAGATGTGCGCTCGCAGCATGAGGTATTATTCTTACCATTATTATTCTTCATAACCCAGAAAAAAGAAAGTTCAGCTTTTGGAATTAAACAGAAAATAAAAAAAACAATGCAGTAGCGTCTACTGATGTCAAAGAAACCCCACCCCTCCCCCCCACAGCCCCGCCCCCTTTCCCCTGTACGTCCTGTAGTGTTTTCCCTCCGCCCACAGCCCCGCCCCCCTGTACATGCCAGTGTTTCCCCCATGTGTTCCAAGTGCCAATAACTTTGTGAATTCCTAACTGTGACCCAGTAATAAAGATGATTGCACATTAACTACTGTAAAGAGAAAAAGAAAAAGCAGACTGATTAAAAATGAGGAAACAAATCTGAATATCTTAATAAAAAGGTTTGTAACAAACACGATTGTCCTCAGCTGTGCCGCCTGCTCATTCATCGCCCTGAGTCTCCTGGACACGAGGAAGAGTCTGATGAGGATGATGAGGATCAGGAGTGAGGAAACCCGGTGAGTGACGAGTCTGGGACTTTGTTCTCCTACTCTGATTCTGAACAACAACATGATTGAAAACCTACTTGGCAATAAAGCTCTTCTAAATTCTGATTGGCCAGCTCGTATTGCGCAACACTGAAACATTGTAGCTCTTTTTTCATCGTTCTCTCCCGGTCACTGATTGATCGATAAAAAAAGAGCTTCATGCTAGGAAATTCTTTCAAGTTCACAACTTTTATGTAAATTTTAGAATTTAAAAAGAAAAAAGTGTGGGGATGACATTTTCTCTAGAAAATTCTTCCACATGTGAAGTCTACAACATGTTGGTGAAATTGATTTAGGAAATGAATTTAAAAACATTCACTCATATTCAGCAGAATCAAGAAATTCTATTCTTGAAAGTTAAAAATGTAAAATCAATAAAAATCCAGAAGATTCCCCTACATTTACGTGGAATTCTCCATTCTGGCAACCAAAGGGCCACAAAGTCGAGCTGCAGCCCCTCATCGCTCCTGAACTGCAGACAGATTTACATTTAGATGCAGATTTTACACTTCCTCTCTGTTTTGTCCCCTCATGTGTGCCCTTTGCAAATTGTTTTTAGTTTTTTTGTTGTTGCGTTGCCTTAATCCAAGCTTTGTTGTTGTACACTGCCATGGTAACGGTTCAGCATCCACATTCCCACATTCCCAGCAAATGGGACGCAGCCGTTAGAGAAGCGGCGGCGGTTTGGTCCATTTTATTGAGGGTTTTGACAGCATTCTGACGCTGGCAGGGTTTGCTTCTTTCTTCTTCTCCTCTGGAATGTCTGAAGGTGTCGGCGTCATCCCTCCGTCCTCCTGCATCAAAGGTGTGGACTGATAACTGCATTCCCTGCTCTCAGGATGATGATGTCATGGTTTTAGCTGTCAGCTGAAATAACAGAGAGGCACTGAACTGAGGCACTGAAAAAAACAGATTTATTCATATTTACCAGCACATTTCCCCCAAAATCTCTCACACACACATTTGTACAAAGAGCAAAGCAAAAATAAGAAAGAATAGATCTCTTTGAATCTGAGCCATGGAATCTTCACTGCACGGGGCTGTGACTCTGGACAAACACTTTGATGTGCAACTATGAATCCTTATAATTCCTCCAGTTAAGGTAAAGCAGTGAAACATAGCCGTTAGTTCTTTGAAGAGGCAGATAACGGAGATGAAGCTTCACTCAAAGGACATTACACCATTTCTTACTCAGGTTTGTGTCGCTGCAGGTTGTGGTATTTCAGTTAAATCATGATAAAAACACAAACACCTCCCAATCTGGCACAGCAGCAACACAGAGGTCACATTCAAGCCGGGGCGACGCGGGAAAGAAAGAGCCTTTGACTTCCTGTGGCCTTGGACAACGTGTCAACGTCTTCTATTGTTGCCTTCTGTTCATTTAAAAATAACAGTTTTGGAATCCTTCCTTCAGCGTTCCCAGACGCCTTTGGCCTCCAAAACAGCGGTTTAGCGTGTGAAGACCTGACCGGAGCGCTCGGCCTGGTGTGCGGTTTGTTTGGACGCATTAAAGCCAAGCGCGGCTAAAAGGGCCAAGCTAAATGAGACGTCTGATCAGAGGAGGGACGTCTGACTCCATCAGTGGAAAGCAAATACAGGCGTGAGGCAAAGACCTGCAGAGAGCCTCGCCTCTAGGCCGCCACCAGCCCCCAGAATGGCTGCGGCGTGCCTCTGGGCCCCCGCTGTGTGATTGGCTGAGCCCAGAAGCACCAAATCTGACAAATAACCAAAGTTTGTATTTTTCTCTCAAATGTAGCTTTAACTTACAACCACATGAGCAGTGTGTGAGCGCTGGGGTGTTTAAGTGACGAGTCGCCCACAAAGAGCAGTGTGTGTGCTCCATCGCCATGCCAACGTGTTCCAGAAAACATTCCATCCCTGCTGAGGCTGAGTGGAGGGGCTCAGACTCAGGCCGCTCTGTGTCTGAACGCCTTCACACAGAAATCAAGCCGACTCAAAGTGAAGCCAAACATCTGAAAGTCTCACACTGCAGCACAACGTCGCCACACATGACACAAGGGAAGACACTACCCACCTGCTCCAGCAGAGGGAGCCCTGACCCTGTGTGTGTGTGTGTGTGTGCTGAGACTTCCTGCCCAGCAACTGTTCCTCCCCTGGTTAGAGTGGAGCTTTCCTCTCTCCATCCACTGAGAGTAGCAACGCCTCGGCCAATCCGACGGCATCAGGGCGGAAATTGGGCGGTTGTCCCATAGGAGGCGGGGCTAGTTTAGGCCTTTTTTTTGGTTTTCTACACTCCAGCGGCTGATCTGAACATTTGTTGATCAATCAGCCGCTGGAGTTTTTGGTTGATTGAGGAGGGGGGGGGGGGGCTCCTTTCCCGCCATGACCCCACATTTGGCACGAGGCGACAGACCGCACATCTCACACACGTATAAAAATAGATTTAGGCAACAATGACCCCTCCCCCCCCCATCACGCCCCTGTCAGGTAAAGAGAGAGAGAGAGACAAAGATCTGTTTAGTAGCAACACCTACATGAAGTAATACTGTGTGTGTGTGTGTGTGTGTGTGTGTGTGTGTGTGTGTGTGTGTGTGTGTGTGTGTGTGTGTGTGTGTGTGAGCAGAGATCATTTGTGTTTGTAAACTGTGATCTTGACTCTTGAACTGTTTACGTCTTTGTGAAGCTGAAGTGTTTGTTTAGCTTTGAGCCTCAGGAGCAAAGAGACCAACGTGTGATGGAAACACTAAAGTTTGTTACGTCACTACTAAGAAGCAGAAGGAAGCAGTTTAGAGACTCACAGACACTCAGAGGCAGTGACATCATCACAGGGGGCCAGGGCTCTGTGTGATCTGTGTAACATGACTGACACATGTCACACACACCGTCTCTGTGAGGCCTTCACACACTCGCTGCTTCATCGTGTGAGACCCAGAGAACCCGTAGGGACAAAACGCTGGACCCAATTAGTTTGGAAGGAAGGAAGGGAGCGAGCGAGCGGGCGGGCGGGCGAGCGAGCGAGCGGGCGGGCGACACGCAGTCCTAATGTTGTGATCTCTAAACATGTTTAAAATGATGTCATAACACACGAGCCTCCCTTTAACAGAGCTTCAGGTCTTCACTTCACTGCGTACCTGGAGAAAGACACTGCAGAGAAATGTCTCTTTGACCTGAGGCGGCACTGTGACCTCTGACCTCTGGCTGAGAGCCGTCAGGTCCAATAGTGAAAAGGGGGAGGAGCCTACATGAGAGAATACAGCTGGGTCCGCCTGCTGACACACACTACAATCACAATCAGAGAGCGGGATGAGTCGCGTCCCCGTGTCAGGGAGGGGGGGAGGGAGGGAGGGAGGGAGGGAGGGAGGGAAGGGGAGGAGGAGAGGCGTGTCCTTCTCTCCGTCCGTCTGTCCTTCACCAGGAAGGGGCGTTAGCGAGCCTAGGGTCACCGGCATCAGAGAGTGAAGAAGAGGATGAGCACCACCATCATGATGGCCACCAGCACGCCGATAGCACACCACTGTCTGCGACCTGAGGGGAAACAGGGAGGAGCCTCACACACCTTTACACTTCAGATGACAG
>NW_027467260.1:5000-7500 GCF_046128005.1 Genypterus blacodes
AGGGAGGAGACGTTGTCTTCTCTTCAGATCTCTCCGTCTTCCTGCTCGCCTTTGCCTTCTTCTCTGATGAGCCAGTGTGCTCACATGCTGTAGCCCCTCCCCCATATCCCCTCTCTCTCTCTTTCTCTCCCTCTCTCTGAAGGCAGCCAATCAGACACAAGCAGCAGACATGAAGTCAGGATGCAATGAATGGATGGGGAGCCCCGCCCCCTCCCCAGCTCTCTGTCCTCACTCCTCCACAGCCTCATTCTTGCTTAACAAAACAAAACAACACACGGTGTCAATGTTTCATATTGACTTTTCTCTCTGTTCTCAGTTCTTTTCATCTCTCTAAGCAGTTACACTGAAACGAGGACGAGACGAGACTTTAGGAACCAGAGAACAATGGTGTCACATGTCAGGAGCCTGTGTGTGTGTGTGTGTGTGTGTGTGTGTGTGTGTGTGTGTGTGTGTGTGTGTGTGTGTGTGTTGTCTCATTTTCTCTGTGTACATTCATGTCAAATACACTTTAAATAAAATTCTGACTCGTCTTCAGTGTCATTACTTTATGTGACCTCTGACTGATCATCCTTATTGTTTGGGAACGCACCTCACAGTAAGTGAGATGCTGAAGGTTTTGGACATTGTGTCACGCCTCTTCAGTGTGGCGTGGAGGTCTGGCACAGTACCTGAGGAGAGGCAGACTGGGGGTGGGGGATCGGAGGGTGCGCTCCAATTATCAGGGAATCGCACCCCTCAGCCTTCCTGGCAAAGGAGACTCGGACTGAAGGTCAAAGCTCAGATTCAGGAGGAAATGGAACCGTGGACCAGCTGTTTGCTCCTGCGGGGTTGTAGGAGGGGTCATGGGAGTTTGCTCATCCAGTCTACATGTGTTTTGTGGACTTGGAGGAGTTTTTTTACTGTGTCCCCCTGGGAATTCTGTGTGGTACCGGGCCGTTGGTATAAGACATGTGGTCCCTGTATAACCGAAGTGAGAGCTGTGTTCCTGAACACGTTTCCATGGATGTTGGACTCGTCACCGGTTCTCAAGCTTCAGCCGGGGTGAGGAGAATCCAGTGACCTTCAGCAGGCCGAGTGTGAGTGGAGTCAGTACCTCCAATCCGGAGGCCATGGTCAACATTTTCATGGTTCACAATTTGTCTGAAACGCTAAATTTCAAAAAGCTCAGTAAAACAAGCTTAAGGCAGGTTTATGATAAAGAAAGAAAGGGTTAATTATCTCTGTGTCCTCTGCATTTCACTTCTTCTTTTCTGTTTTGCAGAGTAACATAATCTGCTTCTTCCTGTTTTCATGGACACACTGATCTACATGTTTACCATATACCTCCAACAAGGCCCATCAACTCAGACGTTTACTCTCCAGGCCTTCAACCCAAAGAAGCTTCCAGCTTCCAGACCTTCCAGACATTGATACACTGAAGGATTCAATTGTGTCTCAGTTGTGTCTTAGGTACAAAATGTTAAAGGAAGTCTAAAGTCTGATCAACTCTTTATTGATCCTGAACCTTTGAACAAAGCCCTGCTCATCACAGATGTAGAGAAGATAAAGATCCTGACTCACTCAGTCACCTTTTAAAGCACTAATGAACAACACTACACATTTTGACACACTTACTACAGAGAAGCAGCTTCAGCACTCCGTGTTGTCTTTGGTTTGACCAGAGGAAGCTGCATGCTTGTGTGTCTCTAATGTTATACTCTAATGTTATAAACTCTAATGTTATAAACTCTAATGTTATAAACTCTAATGTTATAAACTCTAATGTTATAAACTCTAATGTTATAAGCTCTAATGTTATAAGCTCTAATGTTATAAACTCTAATGTTATAAACTCTAATGTTATAAACTCTAATGTTATAAACTCTAATGTTATAAGCTCTAATGTTATAAGCTCTAATGTTATAAACTCTAATGTTATAAACTCTAATGTTATAAGCTCTAATGTTATAAGCTCTAATGTTATAAGCTCTAATGTTATAAACTCTAATGTTATAAACTCTAATGTTATAAGCTCTAATGTTATAAGCTCTAATGTTATAAACTCTAATGTTATAAACTCTAATGTTATAAACTCTAATGTTATAAACTCTAATGTTATAAAGCCGGGAGGTCTAAAGTCAAATCCTGACCCAGTCACCACAAAGCTGTGCTGTATGAACATTCCTGTCCGTGACCCCTTTGACCTTTGCTCTCATTAACACAGGGCCACTGACCAGCAGAGGGGCCTGAACATACTGAGGAGGCCTCAGAGCGCCGTCAGTCCTGGATCCTCCTGTGGTTCTCCTGATGACAGGACCAGCGGAGTGAGGCAGAAAGCCAATCAATGAGATTGACAGGAGAAAGTTCTGCTATCAATCAATTCCTGCAAACTATCAGTCCACCTGTCCATCAGTGATTGAGTCAAAGCCACACACACACACACACACACACACACACACACACACACACACACACACACACACACACACACACACACACACACACACACACACACACACAC
>NW_027467260.1:10000-42500 GCF_046128005.1 Genypterus blacodes
CATCTGAGGGACTGAACCATCTGACTGAGGGACTGAACCATCTGACTGAGGGACTGAACCATCTGAGGGACTGAACCATCTGACTGAGGGACTGAACCATCTGAGGGACTGAACCATCTGACTGAGGGACTGAACCATCTGAGGGACTGAACCATCTGACTGAGGGACTGAACCATCTGACTGAGGGACTGAACCATCTGACTGAGGGACTGAACCATCTGAGGGACTGAACCATCTGACTGAGGGACTGAACCATCTGACTGAGGGACTGAACCATCTGAGGGACTGAACCATCTGACTGAGGGACTGAACCATCTGACTGAGGGACTGAACCATCTGACTGAGATTGTTCCACAGTTATGACCGCAGCTCTGCTGACACACACACCAGGTGTAATATCAGAGAGTGTGTGTGTGTGTGTGTATGTATCAGTGAGTATCAGTGTTTGTTTGTGTTTGGACATAAAATCTAATTTAGAATTTTGGAGTCCTTGAGTGAAGGCACACATGCTCACACATGTTATGGTGTCAGTTTGAGGCTGAAAATGAAACAGGAGCAGGAGGCGTGTGAAGACAAACTCAGACATGTTAACACATTCACCCTGAAGGCCTCTGCACTTCCTGTCTGATCCCGACACACTGAATCTGTGTCTACGTGAAATGAATATGAAGTCTGTCCACAACTGTCAAACACAAGAGAAGTGACACAGAGACAAAGAAGACAGAAAGACCAAGAAGACGCAAAGTTGCTGAAGAAGAGTAAGAGGACAGAGAGAGGAAGAGTGGAGCCGTCTGAGGGTCCACATGTGAAGAAGAGGAGCAAAGGGAGCTGTGCAGCAGAAGAGCTGCTGGAGAACAGAAGAGGAGAGGGAGAGGACATGTTGGGCCCACCGCCTGTAGTTACTATGGTAACTCTAGTTTCTGTTATCATCAGCTGTGCTCAGGTTGAGCTGAGTCATGTTTGTCTGAATGCTTTAGTAGAACACGATGAGGCTCATTACTTTATGAGCCAAGTCCAGTCATGATCATTAGATCACCTATCAGTAATGATTGACAGGCAGGAGTGTGGGTCATGTGTGAGTGCTGCTGAGGTGAACACAACTGCTGCTCCTGTTTGACCTCCAACCTCATGGACACAAGTGTGTGTGTGTGTGTGTGTGTGTGTGTGTGTGTGTGTGTGTGTGTGTGTGTGTGTGTGTGTGTGTGTTCAGTGATCTGTCACTGACAGCCGAGCCTGACTGTGAGAACAGAGCTCCGCAGTCAAACCTGAAATTACCACACGTCACTCTGCGGGATGTAGCCTGAGGCGGTGCTCTGGATACGTTGTGACCTGCCTAGGTGCATCATGGGAGCAGGAGCTGCTCTACCAGAGCTGATTCATCTGGGTCATGTCTGCGTACTTCTTGTTCTACTAAGCTCATCAGAGCTGCAGTCATAAGTGAAGTGAAGATGGTTCAGTCCCTCAGTCAGATGGAAGACAGTGTTTGTGTCCATGTGACCTTTGACCTTTGCTGGGGAGGTTCTGCTGGATTCTAGCAGCCTGGTCCAGAGCAGAGAGCAGACCTGTGACCTGCAGCTGTTTTTACTGCTCTGCCTCTATGTCAGGCTCTATCTCTGGGGGAGGGACTTACTCAGGGTAAGGACAGTAATATTAACCCTTCCTATCACTTCCATTTGCACAGCACTGCTCTGTAGAAGTCTTCATTTATAATATGAGTAATTAAGTGAAATAAAGAGCTGAAGGTTTGAGGCGGTTTCATCGGAGCACCATGAAGCAACAGACCTGAGAAGAGGAAGTTCGGTTCTAACAGGAAACAGAAATGGTCGGCTGACCAGGATCTGATTACTCTTTTACACACACACACGCTCAGTTTTAAGTTCCTTTCAGTCCTAAACTCTTCAATCTTTATCCAATTTATTTTAATACTATATACATATATGTACCCCACAGCCCTCCAGGTCAGGCTGTGACCCCACAGCCCTCCAGGTCAGGCTGTGACCCCACAGCCCTCCAGGTCATTGACAGCTGTCAAGTGTTCCCTAACGTTAAACGATTCATAGTGACAGATGATTTATGTGGTTGATCTCTTTTCAACGACGCACTAAACATCAGGATGACCTCACCTGTGTCCTCACCTCTATGTCGCCGCTCTCTCTCTCCTGCTGCTCCATGTTACTCAGCTTCCTCTTGTTTTTATTCTCACTCCTCTTCATCTTCACTCAGCGTTAAGCTCTGGGCTCCATGCTGCCGCTCTGCTGCTGCTGCTGCTGCTCTGCTTCTCTACTTTGGCTGCAGCTGCTCTTCACTCCGTCCACATCTGGAGTCTCTCTCTCTCTCTCTCTCTCTCTCTCTCTCTCTCTCTCTCTCTCTCTCTCTCTCTCTCTCTCTCTCTCTCTCTCTCTCTCTCTCTCTCTCTCTCTCTCTCTCTCTCTCTCTCTCTCTCTCTCTCTCTCTCTCTCTTTCTCTCTCTCTCTCAAGGTGGAACAGAGTGACAGTTGAACGCTTCCATGCTGAGGTCGAGTCCCTGTTCGCGTTAGCTCCCTCTGTTAGCCGCTAGCTGCTAGCTGTTAGCTCCGCTCCTGAGCAGACGCAGAGGCTCTCTGTGCCGCTGTGTGCTCCGCAGAAGCTTCCAGCCCGGTTGAGGGCGCGTGTCTTCGGGTGTCCGGGGGTCTATGAGGCGGTGAGGGGTCCGCAGACGCTCTGTTCCATCCCGGAGATGGAGGAGCGCAGAATGCAGCTCCGCTTTCTTTTTCCGTCAAGCTAGCAGCACGACAACCGCACTTCCGCTCTGGCAATGTCAAACAACTATATTGATTTATTCTCTTGTGTTTTAAATCCTGGACATGGAGGTGCAGACAAGGTTCTAACAACGTGTCACTACTTATTATACAGCTACTCACCAAAGAAACGCGTCATTTCACACTGGACGTTTATTTTTTTTATGAATGTATCACTAACTACAAGCTTTCACAAAGAAAACACGTCCCTTCGCCGTTATTCTGTGGTCGGCAAAATAAAAATAAAGGTTTGACGTTTCTCTTGACAAACTAAAAGGATTTTGGTACAAAATGTAAAAAACAATGCAGACAGTTTTGTCAAAACATTTTGTAGAAAATTCACCAAAAGTTCACCTTGTTTTTCAGTGATCGTCTCAGTTTATTTTGAAAAAAACACGGAAAAATAAGAAAGCAAACTGATTATAATACATAATAAAAACATATTTAAAATTAATAAATGGTTTTCTGTGATTATTGAATAAATGTCAGTAAATAGAACTCCTTTATCTGTGAGGTTTTAAATTATTGATGAATTATCTGTAAACTCCATGATGAAGCTCAACAAAGCTCAACAAAGCTTACTTACAAAAATAAGTGTTTCTCGGCACTTTGATGTCTTTTCAATGGACAAAAACTGAATGTTTTTGGCTTTTATTTCCTCTAAAGACATGCAGCTGTTTTACATTTACATTTACATTTACAACACAGATGGGAAACTCTTTGAAACCACTTCCTGCTGGTATCTGGATCACTTCCTGTTTCCTATTGAACATTTTAAAGAAAGTAACCAATAACAAAGAAGTCAGTGAGCAGAGAAGCAAACAACCATCATCATCATCATCATCATCACACACATGTCACTCAGCTGAAGAGTCTCTCTAGCCAATCAGAGAAGCCGCAGTATCATCTTCAGTGTCTCCTGGTGCGTTACAGACAGGCTGCCTGCAGGGGCCGCTGCTGCTGCTGCTGCTGCTGCTGCTGCTGATGCTGATGAGCCAGTCCAAGCACCACTGAAGAAGTGGAGGGGGAGCGGGGGGGCGGCTGGGGCCTCACCACACCCCAACCAGGAGAGAGGGCGAGTTCACAGAAGACCCCTGACCCTTGACCTGTAAACAGGAAAACAAAGAAACGTACTTTGTGTTTTAATTTTGTGTCATTATCCTGCAGGGCAACCTTCAGGACAAATGTAAAGCCCTCCCCCCCTCGGGAGGAAGCCATGGATGAAGAACATGTGGAGCAGCACACGTGAAGGATTCATGCTAGAACCAGCTGCAACACTCATACCTTCATCAGCACAGTCTGGTGAGGAAGAGCAGGAGGAAGAGGAGCAGGTAGGAGAGGAAGAAGAGGAGCAGGTACGAGGGGAGGAAGAGGAGCGGCGGAGGAAAGAAAGCCTGCACTCGTTCTCCTGAGGAGACTCAGCAGAAGGAGAAGAAGAAAGAACACGTGATGACAGAACACGTGACATGTGGAGCTCTGTGGGCCTGATGGAGCCTGATTGGCTGATAATCGGGGAGTTGACTCTGTGTGTGTGTGTGTGTGTGTGTGTGTGTGTGTGTGTGTGTGTGTGTGTGTGTGTGTGTGTGTGTGGACCTTACAGAGGAGGACAGGAGACAGATTAGACTCAGATTAAATTCCTGCTCACCTGTAAATTTGTCTTTGCTTTCTTCAGGACGTCTCGTGTTCTCAATACTGAGGAGGAAAGAAAAGAGAACATGATGATTGAGCTCAGCAGCGCCCCCTTCAGCCCCACACAAACATGGTGGACGGTGACTCACACTGGCTGATGATCAAACGCTCCATGCTGTCTTTGGTCACGTTGGAGCTTTTCAGTTTCTCCTTGGCGTCCATTAGAGCCCGTTCTTTCTCTGACAGCTGCAAGCGGAGAGAGACCAGCTCCTCTTCTTCCTACACACACACACACACACACACACATTGATGAAGATGTGATGCCTCTCAGCAGCCCAAAGCTTCCTGAAGCTTCTAAGGTTCTGACCTGTTTCTCTTTGGTTTCATCAGCGTTTGGCAGAGGGACGGTCCAGAACCTCCGCAGCAGAGACTGGACCTCCTCCACGATCTGGCACAGGGTGTGTGTGTCAGCCAGCAGCTTCCTCACTGAACCCTGCTGAGACACCAAAGAGTGAGGATGATCCTCCTCACTGTCACCATGACTACTGATCAGAATCCTCCTGCAGGTGTGATCAGGTCGGGTCACCTGCAGGCTGGAGTCCTGCCTCTCTGGGCCGCTCAGAGAGTGGAGGGTGGTCTCGATGGTGAGGAGGAGATGGCCCCCCTCCAGGATCTGCTGCTGCACGGCCTGGAAGTCCTCCACGTGGCCCGCAGTGTGACGGCCAAGAGGGTCATAGGAGGAAACATCTGGAGCCCGGCCCTGCTGTGGGCCTGCTGAGGAAAGGAAGGACGAGAGCTGCCTACTGTTGCCATGGTTACCTTGTTGTATCTTATAGCATCAACAAGGTAACCTATGGCGACGACCTGCACGTACCTGTAAGGAGCTTC
The DNA here is from genome assembly GCF_046128005.1 of Genypterus blacodes. Classification (NCBI taxonomy): domain Eukaryota; kingdom Metazoa; phylum Chordata; class Actinopteri; order Ophidiiformes; family Ophidiidae; genus Genypterus; species Genypterus blacodes. The sequence goes on from NW_027467260.1 coordinate 15,295, forward strand.
CTCCTGGCTCGGGGTCGCACTCCTGCCTGTCTACTCGACTCTCTGGGGTCAGAGGTCATCATGCTCTCCACCTGACCTGCACACACACAAACACACAAACGCTTGACATTCATGGATCAACACCAAATAAAAGGTAACTAATGTGTCACCATGGTGACAAGTCTTACCTGAGTGTGTGTTTCTGTGACGCTCACACACCTGCTGCTGGAGAACACTGAGCTCATGCTGCAGCCTGAACACACACACACACACACACACACACACAATTAAGGCACACCTTGTCAACACGGCTGCATTGGTGTCAACTACACAGGACAAATGATTGATTGGTTTATTTACTTGCATTAAATTAATTATGAACACAATGATCTCTCTCTCTGTCTGTCTGTCTCTCTCTCTCCCCCTCTCTCTGTCTCTCTCTCTCCCCCCTCTCTCCCCCCTCTCTGTCTGTCTGTCTGTCTGTCTGTCTGTCTGTCTGTCTGTCTGTCTGTCTGTCTGTCTGTCTCTCTCTCTCCCCCCTCCCTCTGTCTCTCTCCCCCCCTCTCTGTCTCTGTCTCTGTCTCTCTCTCTCTCTCTCTCTCTCTCTCTCTCTCTCTCTCTCTCTCTCTCTCTCTCGCTCCCCTCCCCTCCTCTCTCTGTACCTGGTGATGGTCTCATGGTTCCTCAGTCTGTCCTGTGTCATGTGTGTGATCTCCTCTTTCTGAGCCTGAGCATCAGCTTGTAGCTCCCTACTGTGCCCCGCCCACCGCTCTGCCTCTGCCTCCGCCTCCCTCCGTTGCTCCGCCTCCTTACGGACGTCTGTACAGGACAGAGAGCAGTCAGAGATAAGTGTTGGGTATGAAGCAGGCGCGTAGCGTGGTAGCGTGGTAGCGTGGTACCTGCGGTGAGCTGCTGCAGCTGCTGTCTCAGCCCGATGTTCTGGTCCTTCAGAGCCCTGAGCTCAGACGAGAGCTCACTCACTGAATCCACACCCTGGATGTAGATGTTGGTCGGAGCTCCTGGAGGAGAGAGGAAGTTAGTGCCCAAAAACGTGTGTGTGTGTGTGTGTGTGTGTGTGTGTCACCTTTGTGTTTGAGTGTGTGTGTCAGTCTGTCTTCCAGCTGCTGTCTCAGTCTCTCATTAGTCTGGATTGAATCCTCCAACCTCTGGCGAAGAACCCTGATCTCTGATAGGTGCTCCTTCATCAGCTCAGACCCTGCACACACACACACACACACACACACACACACACACACTGTACATGAATCCACAACATCAGAAGAAATACAGTCTCAATAACAGATCAATCAGAGTCTCAACCTGTGTGTCCAGACCCTGACCGGCCTGACGACGCTCCTGAAGACACGACGGCTCCCAGACTCATCGGTCGGCTGCCGTAAGCCGTATCCCACAATGCACTGCTGTCCAGCAGACCAGCCCTGGCTTTAATGGCAGAGCAGCAGTCCAGAGCGCCCCCTATAAGAGACGGCTGGTATGTGCTGTGGGACAGAGGCTCAAAGGACAACCGGTGCTGGGACAGGACGGGGACGCACTGAGGGGGTCTGGACTGTGGAGAGGACAAACCTGAGGGGACAAAGACACTTTGATTTTACTAACACTAACTAACTAACTAACTAACTAACTAACTAGTATGTACTCTATATGTACTCTATATGTACTCTATGTGTACTCTATATGTACTCTATATGTACTCTATATGTACTCTATGTGTACTCTATGTGTACTCTATATGTACTCTATATGTACTCTATATGTACTCTATGTGTACTCTATATGTACTCTATGTGTACTCTATGTGTACTCTATATGTACTCTATATGTACTCTATGTGTACTCTATGTGTACTCTATGTGTACTCTATATGTACTCTATATGTACTCTATATGTACTCTATATGTACTCTATGTGTACTCTATGTGTACTCTATGTGTACTCTATATGTACTCTATATGTACTCTATATGTACTCTATGTGTACTCTATGTGTACTCTATGTGTACTCTATATGTACTCTATATGTACTCTATATGTACTCTATATGTACTCTATGTGTACTCTATGTGTACTCTATGTGTACTCTATGTGTACTCTATATGTACTCTATATGTACTCTATATGTACTCTATGTGTACTCTATATGTACTCTATATGTACTCTATATGTACTCTATATGTACTCTATATGTACTCTATATGTACTCTATGTGTACTCTATATGTACTCTATATGTACTCTATGTTCTGATCTAAGTTCTGTAATATTTAAAGCAGTAGTATATAAAATATGAACTAACTTAATTGCTAACTATTATACTCTAATCAGAAAATGTTGAGCATAATTCCCTATGAAGTGAAAGATGATGAATGAGTGTAAACTCCTCCTGTTGCATTGTGGGATGAATATGTTGTGATGATGCATTCACTGTCTCACTGTGAGCCAGCTGCCTCTGTAACGTCTGCAGCTCCTGCTGAGCATCAGCCAGGGACACGCTGCCATGGCAACGGGGCCGCAGCCTAACAGGGTCACAGGTCAAATCTGACACTGGAGCTGAGAGGAAAGGAGGCAAGAAGAGGAGAGGAGAGGAGACACGGAGAGGAGAAGAGGAGAGGAGAAGAGGAGAAAAGGAGAGGAGAGGAGAGGAGAGGAGAAGAGAGGAGAGGAGAGGAGAGGAGACAAGAAGAGGTGGAGAGAAGAGAAGAGAAGAGAAGAGAAGAGAAGAGAAGAGAAGAGAAGAGAGGTGAGGAGGAGAGGAGAGGAGAGAAGAGGAGAGGAGAGGAGAGGAGAAGCGGATGGCAGACAAGAAGAGGGGGAGAGGAGACGAGGAGAGGAGAGGAAAGGAGGAGACCACAGGGCAGAAGGATGAAGAAGAGAAACAGAAACAGGAAGTAAATGTGTCACAGCTGACAGAGGAAGTGACCTCATGGCTCCTCCTCCTACCTGTGTGACTGTCTATGGCCTTAGGTGGCGAGTTGGAGCATTGCATGATGGGACAGGTGAGACAGGATGTGGCAGCGTGTGAAGACGAGCTGATGATGCTGCTGTGGGAGGGGCTATCTGGAGGTCACATGACACACACACACACACACAAACATCAAATAACCAAAGATGGTGGTGACAGGAAGCTAACATGTCTCTGTCTCCAGCTCACCTGTCCTCCCCGTGTCCTCCTGAAGCAGCTCGTCCTCACTACAAACATCCACGTCCTCCTGGCTGGCAGAGACAAAGGAGCCCTCTGATTGGTCAGAGAGGGTGTGGCTGCTGCAAGGCGTGTCCGAGCGCTGATGATGATGATGATGATGATGATGATTCAGTTTGGCACGAAGAGACTCAATCAGCTGATCCTTCTGCTGCAGCTCTTTACTCAGACTGCACACACACACACACACACACAGTGGGTCAGTATGTCATTAAATGTGTAAGGTAGAGCTTCCCTCCACTAGAGGGCGTGCTCTATATGTAGAGCAGATCACATTCATCCTAGAGTCACTCATCATCTGTTCTGTCAGTCACACACACACACACACGCACGCACGCACGCACGCACGCACGCACGCACGCACGCACACACACACACACACACACACACACACACACACACACACACTGACCGGATGGCTAACAGCTCTGTCTTTTCCTCTGGATCTTCAGATTGATCTCCTTAAGGAAAGAAACACACTTCATCATCTTCACTCACATTCATCTGTGACTTACTTACTTGTGTAGTAAGTAAATAAAGTAACACAAATAAAGAAACAATCATCGGTTCCCAAAGTGGGGAGAATACTGCACAGGAAACTGAGCGGTTGATGTTGTGAAGTTGGCAGCTTTGTGTCTCTGGCACACATTCATGTCTTCATACTCTAACCTGTAACCCTAACATCGCTCCTGCAAACCAGGACACTGCCGAGTTGCCCTCGAGCAAGGCACCGAATTGATCCAGGGGTGCCGCATCATGGCTGCCCTCTGTAGTGTGTGTGTGTGTGTGTGTGTGTGTGTGTGTGTGTGTGTGTGTGTGTGTGTGTGATACGAAAGAGAAGAATTTAGAATTTGAATTTGTGTCTTGTTAAATGAAACCAACCCGTCTCTCTAAAGTCGATCCTTTTGTGGCGACACTTTGACTCTACGCTGCTGTATGACGTCTCCACACGCGTGTCAATAAGATGATCTGACTCACGTGTGCTGATCTTGGCGTTGACCCTCTGAGCCAGAGAGCTGCTCTGGGCCAGCTGCTCCCTGAAGCTCTGGCCCATGTAGTAGTCGATGTCGTTGGCCCTCAGCAGCTCCTCAAAGGCCTTGGTGGTCTCCCCCAGGTGCTGGGTGAGGATGAGGGAGACACCCTGGCCCTCCCTCAGCCGCTGGCGGAGGTGAGACAGCTCACGGGCCTGAGCCTGGATCAGGGCGTCGAACTTACTGTGGAGGAAACACACAACACACAATGTGACACCATGAGAACAATGATATAGATTCTAAATACTAAACTAATCATACCATAGAATACCATTGACCTTATTGACCTTTCCATCCTGCACAATAAATAAATAAATAAAAATACAAAGGGGCAACAGCTGAAATCAATCACCAATAATGTCTGAGCTGATTGCTGTTCTGGATGGAGCCCTTTCTAATCGTATTGATCAGGATGAGTGAAGGCTCTGCTGCCACCTAGTGGTAACCTGGTGTTAACACAGGACAAGCAGTCTGAATGGTTCAAAACAATGTTTACAAATGTCAGATCTCCTTTAATGATCCGTCACCCTCCATCCCTAGACTGGATCTTCTACTGGAGATCAAGTTTTTAAAGTCATTTGTAAGTTATTTGCACATCCAGGATGGGTAAAAATGGAAACTCTACGTGTGGATATGACTCATCTCCTCTTCCTCACCTCGGCCAGCTGCCATTCTTGCTGTTCTCGCTGACAGACGTCTTCCCTCCTTCCCTCAGCTGGTCCTCCAGGGCGTCAACACGAGACACCAGCTCTCTGAGGTCCTCATGTGGGGTCGGGCGCCCGTCTGCAGACCGCCGGCCGCCGTCGTCCACTGCCCCGCTCTGGGACGGAGAAGCCTGAAAGGACCAGTTGACCTTGCGGGGGGTGGAGGGTCGGTCACCGGAGGTGGAGAAGGAGCGCAGGCGGCTCCGGAGGCCTCGGACGACCCCCTGAGAACGGGACAGCTGGGAGCGCAGGTCCTCCACCAGCCGCTGGAGCGACGACACAGAGTCTCCGCCCCCCACATCCTGACCCGGCCACAGAGAGCCGCAGTCCAGAGACGTGCACATCTCCAGGTCATCGAACTCTGCAGAGACGGGACGAACCCGGTCATGTTGACTATGACTTTATTTATCTATTACTACCACCTGTCTGATCTGAGGGTTTACCTGGGCTGCTGGTCTCTTCTCTCTCAGCCTCATTCTCACTCCGGCCGCAGGTCTCGTAGCCCAGATCCTGCAGGTCCTGGATCTGTTTGCTGTCCTGCTGCCCTGGTGTCTCTGCTGAGGGCAGAGAGACAGAAGGAGGGATTCAGTCTCATGATCATCTCATGATCACCCTGGCCATGTGGACCATGTGGACCATGTGGACCATGTGGACCATGTGGACCATGTGGATCATGTGGACCATGTGGACCATGTGGATCATGTGGACTCACTCAGCAGCTGCCTGTGCTCCTTCAGCTGAGATACCAGATGCTGCACCTTCTTGCACATTGCAGGTGATGCAATCCTGGGCTCCTGGTTGGCCGATGGCGCCCCCTGCAGGCGGTGCTCCTGGTTGGCCGATGGCGCCCCCTGCAGGCGGTGCTCCTGGTTGGCCGATGGCACCCCCTGCAGGCGGTGCTCCTGCGTAACAAACAGTTTGATGCATTAAATCATATTTTGAATGAATGAATTTGATTTATTTCATTTATTCACTTTTATTTAGATATTTTTCAGTCCAAAATCTGAAGCTAAATTTGACTCAAGTAGCTTTCAGGAAGTCTTTAAGAAGGTTTTGTAATCAGGTCACTCAACCTGACATTTACAGGAGGTCCTCTGCACGTTAGGGTTAGCGCCCCCTACCTGTGAGAGGCGGCTGTGCAGATCCAGGGACGTGGGTCTTGAGGGTTTCCTCTTCTCCTGGTCTCTGGTCTGGATGGCAGTCAGACACCGCTCACCATCCCAGGCCTCCCACTGCCCACGGCCTCCCTCCTCCTCCTCCCCCTCCTCCTCTTCCTCCTCCTCTGCTATAGTCACATCCAGCTCCTCTTCCTCTTGGTGCATCTTCAGGTCATCACTCTCTTCTCTGCTGCTCAGCTGATGCTTTAAATCTTCATTTTCTGCTCGCAGACTGAACAAAGCTTTCCTGAAAACACACACAGAAAAATAATTGCTTGGTTGCTTTAGTGCGTCTGTATGATCCAGTCCATGTCTCATCATGTGTCTGTATGATCCAGTCCATGTCTCATCATGTGTCTGTATGATCCAGTCCATGTCTCATCATGTGTCTGTATGATCCAGTCCATGTCTCATCATGTGTCTGTATGATCCAGTCCATGTCTCATCATGTGTCTGTATGATCCAGTCCATGTCTCATCATGTGTCTGTATGATCCAGTCCTACTGTGGATGTGCACCCCCCCCCCCCTCCACCTCAAAGCACAGATGATCCAGTGATCTGCATCACTGTTGTTGCTATAGTAACTCTGGTATTATCAGACTGAAGGACTCACCTGATCTGGGACAGTGAGGAGAACCCGGCCTTCTCCAGCTGAGCTTTGAGTTCGCTCAGCTCTCTCTCTACCGCCCTCTTCTGGTCCAGCAGCTCTCTGACCTCCAGCAGCCCTTGACCCCCCAACAGGGGCTCCAGCCCCCCAGGAGCCTGGATCACACGGCCACAGATCACACATGAATTACAAAAGTGTTATGTTTCAAACTGTGAGGTGTGGCGGCGTGACTTTCTTCTTCTAACGTGATTTAAACCAACAGAGCTCCCTTCCCTCCCATTGTATCAAGCTCAGAACTAATCAGTCAACCTGGCAGTTTCCACACCTTTGTGTTGGCCCACTCCTCATCATCACTGCTGGGATCTTCAGCATGGCCTGAGCTCAGATCTACAGGAAGTACACAAATAAAACATAAGACACACAAACTGTCACACACTCACGCAGACACACTCACACACTCACGCAGACACACACACACTCACGCAGACACACTCACACACTCACGCAGACACACACACACTCACGCAGACACACTCACACACTCACGCAGACACACACACACACTCACGCAGACACACACACACTCACGCAGACACACACACACACACACTCACGCAGACACACACACTCACGCAGACACACTCACACACTCATGCAGACACACTCACACACTTACACAGACACTCACGCAGACACACACACACTCACGCAGACACACTCACACACTCACGCAGACACACTCACACACTCAAGCAGACACACACACTCACGCAGACACACACACACACTCACGCAGACACACTCACACACTCACGCAGACACACTCACACACTCACGCAGACACACACACTCACGCAGACACACACACACACTCACGCAGACACACTCACACACTCACACACTTACACAGACACTCACACACTCACGCAGACACACACACACTCACGCAGACACACTCACACACTCACGCAGACACACTCACGCAGACACACTCACACACTCACGCAGACACACTCACACACTCACGCAGACACACTCACGCAGACACACACACACACTCACGCAGACACACGCACACACTTACACAAACACTCACACACTCACAGAGACACACACACACTCACGCAGACACTCGGCAGTGTCAATCACCAGTCAGATCTGAGTGAGTTTCCTCTGAGGTGAGACGGTTCGGACTCTTTAAACGGAGAGCTGGACTCGTACCCCCGTTACTAGGGGAGACTTGCGGATCGAACAACTCACGCAGACACACACACACACTCATGATGCAGACACACACACACTCAAACAGACACACACACACACACACTCACACACACGCAGACACACACTCATGCAGACACACCCACACACACTCACACAGACACACACACAGCCACACACACACACTCACGCTGACACACTCACACACACACACTCACTCACACACTCACGCAGACACACAGTCATGCAGACACACCCACATACACTCACACAGACACACACCCACAGACTCACACTCACACTCACACACACACACGCAGACACACTCACACACACTCACGCAGACACACACACACACACACACACTGATCTGTATCTATATGTTGAGTCTGTGGTTCTTCTTTCTTGACTCAATGTAAATGTGACTGTAGAGTTTATAGGTTCATCATGTTTCAACAAATAACTTTGAACTGCTAACACACACACACACACACACACACACACACACGTTTGATGGTTACCCATTGTTTTGTGTTAGATTCTGTCAGCTGGTGTGACTCAAGACTATGAAACTTTTAAATGACTTTATGATGAATTGTAATTATGTGTGAAGGCGTTTCAGGCTCAGTTCAGTGGTCATGTGTGTGTCATGTGTGTCGTCACTGTAGATGGCACTCTAAACACACACACACATACACACACACATAAATGCGTGTTGTGTGTCCTCACACGGATGGAGTCATATCTCTTTCCCTTTTCTCTCTCTCTCTCTCTCTCTCTCTCTCCCTGTTTGTGTCTGTCTCTCTCTCTCTATGTCTGTCTGTGGGCGCTGTGGGCGGATTCATTTAAATGTCCACGAATAAAAGAAGTTCAACCCTCTGATGTGTTTCATTTTGATTCATTCTGATTTTAAACTTTATAATCTTCAGCTTCATGTCTGACAAAAACCTGCTAATCAAAGATTTTACACACAGGTGAGAGTTTCATCTGAATTTATATCCACAGTTATGATCAGAATGTGAGTGGAATTTTTGTATGTTCATGTGTGTTCATGTATGTTCATGTGTGTTCATGTGTGTTCATGTATGTTCATGTATGTTCATGTATGTTCATGTATGTGCATGTGTTCATGTGTGTTCATGTGTGTTCATGTATGTTCATGTGTGTTCATGTGTGTTCATGTATGTTCATGTATGTTTATGTATGTTCATGTGTGTTCATGTGTGTTCATGTATGTTCATGTGTGTTCATGTGTTCATGTGCGTTCATGTGTGTTCATGTGTGTTCATGTGTTCATGTGTGTTCATGTGTGTTCATGTATGTTCATGTGTGTTCATGTGTGTTCATGTATGTTCATGTGTGTTCATGTGTGTTCATGTGTTCATGTTCTTCATATTAGACGATACAAAAACACCTCCATGCAATAAATAACACACCTCACTGTGTTAATAAGAAACATTCATCATCTTTCATGTTTTCAGTCCTGAACTTTAACACATGAAGTGGAGCAGAATTGATTGATCTGAAATCAGATCAATCAGAATCAAAGATACTTTCACAGATTAAATTAATTAATTTTGTCCAGCTTGGTCCAAACTTCATACGTGGCCTACATGTGGACACGTGGCCTCAGCTGACAGATCAACAGCAGCTATTACAGCGCCGCTATCGGGACGAGCGGCACCGCCATGTCATGTGTTCTGACCCGGATGGGGCCGACCGGACCGCCAGGCTTCACATTCACGACTGAAAACATGAGCTCCTTCATGTAATTAAGCATTATAGGTTAGGCTTAGAACTTATCAATCAACCCATGCAGCTGAGCTTCAGCTGGGTTCACCCTCAGTGTGAACCAGCGTGTCGCTCTGTGCCTCATCAGTCTGTTCACTTCATTCTAATGAGCAGAGCCCTGACCCCTGCTGGCAGACGGGGCTCATGACGGACTCGCCCCCGCCGCTCTGATGCCCACCTCCAAACTCAGCCGGCCCACTCAGGGCGGGGCCGCCCTGCAGCCGGACCAGGCTTTCCTTCAGATCCTGGACCTCCTGAGTCAGCCGCACCACCAGAGGAAGGTCAGGGGGGTCAGACAGCTGCCTGTGAAGGTCCTGCATGACACACACACACACACACACACACACACACACACACACACACACACACACAGTAAAGTATTGGTGGTCTTCTTTTGATCTACAGTCCCTGAAGTCCCTGCACTGAACCTGACTGACCGTGAGGATCTGGTCTTTCACACGTAGGGAGCTGCTGAGGAAGTCCAGCCTGCCGGCCTGACTCCTGCTCAGCTCCTGGCTCTCCTTGTCCTTCCTCAGGAGCAGGTTCAGCTCCTCCTGCAGGGCCTGGACCTCCAGGCTGGACCAGGATCTGAGCCCAGAGCTCAGCTGTTTGCGGAGCTCCTGAAGTCTCGCCGTCTGCTCGCTCATCACCTCCCCGAGCCTCAGAGAGGAATCCTGAAGGACCATCAGGACCATCATATCATCAGGACCATCATATCATCAGGACCATCATATCATCAGGACCATCATATCATCAGGACTATCATATCATCAGGACCATCATATCATCAGGACTATCATATCATCAGGACCATCATATCATCAGCAGCAGCAGCAGCCTCTAATCCTCATTCTCAGGTTCTGGTACCTGGATGTACTGGTCCCTGGCTCCAATGGTGCTAAGCAGGTCCTGGATGTGGTCCTGGTGCTCCCGGGCTTGGAGTGTTCGGTGATCCAGGACGTCCTGGAGGATTTGATCTTTAAGCTGCAGATGGACCTTCATCTCCTCCAGAACCTCAGCAGGTCCTGTTTGGATCTGACCCAGCAGGGAGCGCCGCAGATCCTGGAGAGGAGAGGAGGACAGGAAAACAACGGAGAGGATGTGAAGACGCAAATGTCTTTAACGCCATCACAAAATGCTTTCCTGGTCATGTGACCCTGACCTGTGCCTCCAGCGTGCACGCCTGCAGCGCCCCCTGCAGCTGGTTGATGATGGCGTCTCTCTCTCTCAGCACGTCGCTCTGTGTCAGCAGGTTCTGCTGCTGCTGCTGCTGGACCTTCACGTACGACTCACACACCTGATCCACCTGCAGAGAGCCAGAGCGCAGCAGCAGCTCCAGACTCTGACACACACACACACACACACAAAAAATAAATATGTATGTATGTTGTGTGTCCTCACACGGATGGAGTCATATCTCGTTCCCTTTTCTCTCTGTCTCTCTCTCTCTGTCTGTCTGTCTGTCTCTCTCTCTGTGTGTGTGTGTGTGTGTGTGTGTGTGTGTTCTCACACTGATGGTCTCCTCGTTGTTGGAGAGGACTCGTCTCTGTGTCTCCACGTCTCTGTCCCTCTCTCTCAGTAGGATCTGCAGCCGTCGTGACTCCGCCTCCTTCTCCTCCACACAGCTGAACTTCTCGTCCACCGCTCGCTGCTCATTGGGTGAGAAAGACATGATTAAGCGTCAATCCTATTGGCTCAGTATATCTGCACACAGTGACTCCGCCCACAAACAGCTGATTGGCTCAAACATGTTTGGTGTCCAAACCCAGACCAAATAAACTAAACACTACATAATACTCAATTATTTAGTCCAGATATTGATCCAGATATACAGTCTGTGTATGTGTGTGTGTGTGTGTGAGTCTGTGTATGTGTGTGTGTGTGTGTGTGTGTGTGTGTGTGTGTGTGTGTGTGTTACCTCCAGTTCTCTGTCTCTCTGTCTCACTCTGTCTCTTAGTTTCTGGACCAGAGTGTCTCTCTTCTCCTTTGGGTCAACTTGTTGCAGAACCTTGAGGTCCTGAAGGACACAAAGACAGACACACATTAGGACGTGTAGACGTCTCACCTGCAGGAGATCTACACAATATGTGGTCATACTCAAATCATTAACTGTGTGTGTGTGTGTGTGTGTGTGTGTGTGTGAGACCTCTATCTGCTGCTCTTTCATGTGCAGAGACGTCTCCAGCTGTCTGATGGTCGCCTCTGTGTCCTCCTGCTCCCTCTGTCTCTGTCTTTGCTCGTCCCTCAGCTGATCCTCCCTCTCCTGCAGGGCACAGCGGCTCGTCTCCAGACTCGCACGCAGCTCCTGAACACATCGCGCCACAACACGCCATCACGCCAAACACACACAATGTGTGAGTGTGTGTGTAACGTTTACATGTCTGCATAAATCACTTTGTTACTCTGGATTTGTGCTCATATCAATCAGCAGTTTGACAACAAACATCAAGTAAACTGAAGACAGACAGTGAACACCAGTGTGTCCTCACTTGATTGTGTCTCTCCGTCTCCCTCCTGTGCTCCAGCGATCCCTGCAGGTCCTCCTCCAGGCGCCGCAGGGCCCGGCTCAGGTCGTCCCTCATCCCGGCGGCCCGTCTTTGGGTCCGCTGGCTCGCCTGGAGCTCCAGCTGGGCCTGGAAGAGGGACGCCTCCTGAGCCGTGAGCACAGCTGAGGCAGGATCCTGAGGGAGGGAGGAGCGCTGGATCAACCAATCATACATAATGATTCACTTCCTTCTAACAGGCCTGTAATTGTGAGCGCTTGATTGATAAGTGGTGAGCCTATCCCAGAAATTTTGAGCCTCATCCTTTTCTATCCAGAACGTCTCTACAGATGAGACGAGCTGTCATTGCTCCTCTGGAGCCTTCACGAGATTCTGAAGGTCATTGAGAAGCTTTGTCCACAGTGACATTTTCACCTAAGGTGCCTTGTGTTTGACTCTAGACCAGGGGTTCTTAACCTTTTTGACCTCGGGGCCCAACCTTTCCAGTACAGAGGGGCCCATTCAAATATTATCTCACTCTTGATTTGATTTATATTCAATAACTATATCTAATCTACTTCTAGTTTAACAGGCCTAACCCATGACATGAACCATGTGCTCATTACAAAGATATTTATCTATGTTTCAATCATAAACCAGTACATACAACGACATACCCAACAACAAAAAGGAGGGACTGGTGAAAAAAACTGGACATGAGACCTTCAAGAGATTCTGGGGTTCAATCAGAATCATCTAGTTGTCCTCAAGGAGACTTTAAGAAGTTCTATGGGTCCTTCAGGGGACGCTAGAGGTCATTGAGCAGATTATTGGGGTATTTGTAAACCCTAAGAAGAGACATTGTGAGGCTCAGTACTTATCAGTCAACCCTCAGTATGAGCATGATGAAGAACATGAAGACGAACAAACCTTCAGCTGCTGCCTGTTGATCAAAGCTGTGAGAGAGGAGACGGTCTTCTTCTGCTCCTCCATCAGCCCACACAACTCTGAGACCTACACACACACACACACACACACACACACAGTCACTGAAAGAAGAAAAAGACAAAGACCATACTAATATGATCCATCATTCATCTGTCTGTCTGTCTGTCTGTCTGTCTGTCTCCCTCTCGCTCTGTGTCTTTCTCTACCTCTCTGTCCTTAGATGTGATGATGTCCTTCAGGTTCTGGATGTTGAGTTCTTGTCTCTGTGCTTCTTCTCGAGTAGAACAAAGCTCCAGCTGCAGCTTCTGCACGCACACACACACACGCGCACACACACACACACACACACACACACACGCACGCACACACACATTGATCATGTTTTCTGCACATAGTGAGATCACTACATCAGTTCATCGCCCTGCAGCCTGGGACCCAGTGAACTGGACTGAACCAGCCTGGGACCCGGCCTGTGGACTGTGTACCTGGTTCTCTTGGCTCTCTCTGATGTGTTCCTGGTGCTGGTGTTTCTGCAGACCTGTGGAGGTCTCATGGAGACCCAGCAGAGCCTTCTGCTCCTCCTAGAACACACACAGGTCAAACATCAAAGCCTGACCCCTGACTTTTTGACACTGGAACCCAGACAGGATTAACACGAGACCCCAGATCCGTTGGTCAGGGTTAGGGTTAGAGACAAGCTCTTCCCGTTACCATGGCAGGGTGTTGTTTGTCCTCTGGGATGCTTCCTCTAACTTACGTGTTCATTTGTACTTCCTTGTGCTTCTATTCTATATTCTGATATTGGTACTACAGTCTGTAGTACAGTTGGTACTTCCTCTACCTGCTGGACCCTGAAGGCTCCACACTGAACATAGTCGTCCATCCACTGCTCCTCCAGCTCCTCCAGCTCAGCCTGCAGCTCCTGCTGGCTGCAGGGGGTCACCAGCTCTGGGACGAGGACCAGGTGGCGATCTGGATCCCAGGACGTCCTCAGTGGGACAGGTAGGCCCAGTGAGAGGCTTTGCTCCAGTTTGTCTCTGAGTAGAATAGGGATCTTGCTGCCCCTGAGATTCCTCACTGGTCTGTTGGGGCCTGAGCTCTCATCTGGGGGCTTCTCCCACACAGGCTCCGCCTTCCCTGGATCGTCATCTGGATCTTTCTCTGCTGCTCCTTGTTCAGGTTCCTCGCTCTCTTTGTGGTTCACAGGAGAGCTCAGATCCACTGCAGCGTCCAGAGACTCTACAGATGAAGCAGGACTGGGACTCCTTACACTCCCTGGACCAGCTGAAGGGGACTCAAATGTGACGTCACAGCCTGCTGAGTCTTTGGTGGGGTCAGCGGTGGAGTAGCGAGTAGAAGGCCCACAGGAAGTGCTCCTGCGGCCGAGCCTGCGAGGAACTTTACACACGGCCTCATAGTCTGAATCGGTCACGCGGAGCGTCGTGCAGCCCCGGCATCGCCGCGGCTTCTGCACACAAAGAGGGTCCTGTCCCGGGCACTGGGGGGTGTGGTGGTTCTGGTCCGGGGTCGGCTCCTCGTTGTCAGCCCAGGACTCATATACAGAATACACCAGATCGTCCTGTATCATATCTGAGTATCGGACATTTTGGAGGGCCGACAGGTCCGACACAGAGTCTTCTGCCCCAGAATCCGTCCCAGCTCCCAGACTGCACCCGGTCAGGGGGACGTCACCGTCCTCGCCGTTGTGTTTCCGGAACAGTCCTCCGATGCACTGTCTCAGCCGGTCCTTCTCCAGCAGCAGCTTCTGCAGACGCTCCAGAGACAGCGCCTCCACGCGGGCGATCACCGTGTCGAAGCGGTACATGCGGTCTAGCATGAAGGTGCACTTGGAGCAGGCGAACTCGCCCCGCCCGTCCCGGGTCAGCCCGTGGCCCAGAGCGTGGGACAGCAGGACCTGCAGGTTCAGCTTGGATGAGGGGTGGAAGATCCACCTCCGCTGGTTCCCACAGAGCTCTCGGGAGCAGATCCTGCACACGTCCTTCATCTTCATCACGTCCAGCATCGCGTCAACGTCACAAACACAAATGTGACTCAACAGAACTTCTGACCCAGGTTCAGTCCAGAATCGTCTGAAGGTCAATCAATGTGATATTTTGAAGGGATGACGTCTTCACTCATGTATGTTTGGATAATAATCACTCTATGACGTCAGATGGATGAGAAGCGTTCAGCAAAATCACATCAAACTACCAAATATATTCGAACGATCGATCCTTGATCGACTGAATGAGTCGATTGATCCTCTCGTTGTGTCGCACCGTGTCGTCATTCTATCGCTTCTTCCTTCATTTGTCTTCTGTATTATGATGACGTCAAATGGCGTTAAATCACGAGGATCACTCCGACACGAACACGGAAAGACGAAAGCCACGCGCGGATAATCTTTACCGGAAACCGTCCGTGTCCAGCTGTGAGAGCTTCATCACAGGAGGAAGAGGATGGAGTAGTGATTCTGCTGAAGATGAAGACGGGGAGGACGATGACGCCGGTGGGCGGCAGTCAGCTGCCCGGTAATAACGGAGCCGCCCGGTAACAAGGAGACACGAACAAAGATCGTCTCTGTCAGTGAGGAGGAGTCACTCTTCATCATCATCAGCCACCATGTTCATTTATACAAGTTCTTTATTTAAAAATGAGTTTCCCCAAGCGTTTTCTGTTGTTAATCTAAATAAAGTTGATCAGTGAAACATCACAGAAGTGTTAACAGTTATCTGTTATCTGTCTGCGCATGCGCTCTTTACTTAAGTGATGAATAAAGTTTTCAGAGTGACCCCTCCTTTTATTTTCACACTGTGGACTGAACCATTTCATGAAGGGGGGGGGGGTTATTATTATTATTATGATTATTATTATTATTATTATTATTATTATTATTATTTATATATATCAAACAGAGAGAGACAGAGCGAAAGAGAGAGAAAGAGAGAGAAAGAGAGAGAAAGACAGGGAGAGAGAGACAGATTATATACGATTCTTGTGCTTTAAATATAAAATTCAGTGAGAAAAATCTTAATGTTTTTATCTGTTAAGTGACTATTATCAATATATGATCATTGTTGTTAATCGATCATAAACATCATTAACCTGTATTATTAAATCAAAAAATCGATGCATTACTTCAACAACAACAAATCAAAACAATGATTCTATGAAATGATTTAATTTCCTCAGAATGAGAAAAGTGAGAAATTGTAGAAAATCTAAAAAACAACAACGAAGTCATTTCATGTGTTTTGATGAAGCGACTCTGAGTCTGCACTTCATCATCATGACGTGTTGTTGATTTCTTTCACCCATTTGTCTCATATCTGTAACACAAAACGTCTCTGGAGACACAAACAGCAGGACACTGATGGACGCCAATGAGACGCACAATCAAAGATCAATTCATCCTAATCAGAGACAAACTGACACATTTATGTTCATGAAGCAAGTTAGAGCAGCACTGAAACATCCCGGTTGTCTACGTGTCAGTAAACGCCTCATCAACGCTTTTAATGATTCTAATGCTTATTAGAATGCTTCACAGTTAATAACCCACGTTTATGAAAGATTGAAGCCGGATTTGTACTTTTATATCTTTATATCTTTTGGCTCAAACTTGATTTTGTGTCTTTGAACGTTTCTAGTCAGGTGGAGCTATGCAGTGTGGATAAGCGACCACAAGGTGGAGCTGTGTAACAGTGGAGCTTTATGAATAAGCTTCACATTAAGCTTTATGGATCCATGTATCAACTTTACCTCCTCTGAGGCTCCAGATGTCTTCATCAGAGAAGAAAAGAGACAAAGTCTCAGCTCCAACTCCTCAACCTGCTGAGTCAGCTGCTCGATCGCCCTGAGAGAGAGACAGGGAGAGACAGAGAGAGAGACAGAGAGAGAGACAGACAGACAGACAGACAGAGAAAGAGATGGTTTGTTTTTCGATTGACTGTTTGCTGTGATTGGCTAAGCTGAGTGGGCGTGGCTCCTTCGTGAATAGATGAGTTGGTTGTAAGTAAACATGTGACCTGATGGAGGCGCTGTCACTACTCACACGTGGTGCGTCCACCGCATTAGGCCACGCCCACATTCAGACTTCTGCGTGTTCTGTGTGTTATTCTGTGTGTTGTCATAGCGCCCCCTGGCTGTCCTTCAGTGTGTCTACCTGTCTTTGTGGCTGTCCTCCTTCCCTCTCTCCAGGTCCACGCAACGCTGGGACATCTGCAGGGCCTCCAGTCGGGCAAGCTCCGCCTCCTGAACACCACAAACACCACAATCGTGAAAACAGGGATGCGCACACCGACTCGCCGCTCGCCGCTCGCCGCTTGCATCTCTTTACCTCCTGCAGCTGCTGCACTTTGTTCTGCAGGATTTGCTGCATGTGACTAATTCCTTCCTGTCGCTCTGCCAGGCGCCGCTGTAGCTCTGCCTCATTCTGATTGGACAAACTCTCTGCCGTCCACCTATAAGAGGCATTTTACATTACATTACATTACATTAGGGTCATTTAGCAGACGCTTTTATCCAAAGCGACTTACAATAAGAGTGTTCAACAAAGGAAGATAAAAGAACTTCAGGTTGTGACCTGATGTTCTTTTCATCGTAAGCGCATTTTCTTCCTAAACCAACAGCTAAGAGCAAAACTAGAGCTAGACTGGAAGTGCAATAAGTTAGGTACTATGATGAATGACCCCAGAGACCCCAGAGACCCCAGGGACCTCAGAGACCCTAGAGACCCCAGAGACCCTAAATACCCCAGACGACTTTTTATATCCAGTTAGATGAAGGAATGGATAAATAAATAAATAAATACTGACTGAGCTTCATCACACTGCTGCTGTTTGTCCTCCAGCTCCTTCTTCAGACTCTCTACCTCCACCTTCAGCTCTATGTTCTGCTCAGAGAGAGAGAGAGAGAGAGAGAGAGAGAGAGAGAGAAAGAGAGAGAAAGAGTCCACATGTGAAGATGAACAGCTTCTATTTCACACTGATTCTGCAGATGGGAACTCTGGATACAGATCCTGATCCTGATCCTGATCCTGATCCTGATCCTCCTGACATCCTGCCTGTCACAATTGAAGAAAGTGACTCTCCAGTGAGCGGAGTCACGTGTGTGTAGCTGCACTCACACACGTGTCACATGTTATTCTTACTGCTCTCAGCTGTTTGTGTCTCCTGTTTCTGTGAGGACCAAAATAACACCGGCCCCCCCAAACACTTTTAACTTCTGCCTGTTCAGTCGGGCAGCAACAGTGAAACCCTGAACCCTTAACCTTTGACCTCTTGGGTCTGGAGTCATCTCCCATGAAAATCTGAACTTTTACCACAAACATGGCTAACAAACATTCATCCACCACTATGAATCACACACACACACACACACACACACACACACACACACACACACACACAATGCAGCTCTGCGTGACCTTTAACCTTTACAGGTCCAGATCCACGTGCTGACGCTGCTGCTGTGCGGATGTAGGTCACTGGGTCTGAACTGGATCAGGTCAGGCGAGCCGTCGTCTGACACACTAGAGTGTCATGTTAGAATGTTAGCACGTTAGCATGTTTACGTTCCACTCGTCATTTCCAGGTTTGTCAGAAAAATGCAGATTATTCTGGTGAACTTTGTTTCTGTTTTATCGTGTAGATTAAAGCTTCATGCTGAGTTTCCAGGTTGTTTGCTGGAAACATACGATGTTTGAGCTTTGTTGTCCCAACTTTAACACGTAGAAACCACAAAGTCATATTTAACATAAGCTTTGATGCTACATGAGTTAAGAACAGTTTGTTACATAAGGTGAACATCTGAAACATCTGAAACGGACCAACCTGATAAGAGCCCTTTGCTATATACCACCTTCCAAAGAGCACCTGAACACACCACGCCAGCCGTCTCATTAAGTCAGGAAAGCTCAGAATGATTCAAAGTTAGTTTGAAGTTTGGTTGATGAGCTGTGAGAACCCCCATGATGCTTCAGTCTGAAACACCTCCACCTTCTGATGACACTCAAATGCAGCATTGGGTTCAATCAAAGACAAAGTGACAAAATAAAAGTTTTTGATGTTTTGCAAGAAGCTCAATCAACCAATAATAACAGGAAGTCGCTCCGGCGTCTTCCTCCGCTACGTTTCACACTCACCCTCCTGTGCACGTCGTTGCTGCTCTCCTCAAACTTCTGCTGGATCTTCTCCTCCAGGAAGTAGATCCTCAGCTTCAGGCTGAAGTTCTCTTTCTTCAGGTCGTTCAGGTGCTGTGAGATAGTGCGGTAACCAGGGAAACCACGGTGAGACATGATGGACGCTTGTTTGGTAGGAGGCATCGCAGCCCCCCACCCACTAACACACAGTGTGTGAAGAGACAGGACTGCAGACCCTCACACACACCCTGCTGCTCTCACACACACTCTGCTGCTCTCACACACACTCTCAGGGATGACATGAGGGCAGCAGAGGATTATGGGAGCAGGGAGGAGCGAGGGCCTGTTTCCTTTTTTACCTCAGGGAAATCCTGCCAAGAATGTGTGATAGCAGTGTGTGTGTGTGTGTGTGTGTGTTTGTGTGTGTGTGTGTGTGTGTGAATATCAGCCACACCTGTTGCTGCTCACACCCTCACTCTCACAGACTCACACTCTCACAGACTCACACTCTCACTACCTGACCTACAATCTTCATGTTTCATTTGCTGAGTTTGTACCAAACACGTTCATGTGTCCGATGTAAATATTGACGTTTCCCATTTAAAAAAGAAACCCAACAACCTCGAAACAGAGAATGTGAACACACACACACACACACACACACACACACACACACACATTTTCTTCAGCAGAAGTTTGTGATGTATGAAAAAAACTCATTTAAATCAAAGATATGGATCAATAAGTACATATAGTATAGGCAGTCATATATATATGCAGTATAAAAATACAGTATATATATATAAATCAAGAGGACCTCAGATCATTAGTAACGTAACACTGATTATGTTCACTTGGATCTACTTTACTAAAAAATGATTTCAGAAGAATATTTGATGCAAACATTTTTGCTTTTTCAGACAAAAGTCATGATCCATTGTGTAAAGTCATGATGCTCAGCTGACTGAATGATGATGTCTCATCATCAAAATAATAAAACCACCCTGGTCAGCACAAAACTGTTAATGACACTCAAACAGATCATTCAATCAATCAATCAATCAATCAATCAATCAATAAGCCTTGCGTTTAAACACCAACTACACCAGAGCATTCTATGCTGCTGTATCCTCTCATCAGGTTTGCCTACTGTATATTGTATAAATATACAGTGTGTGTGTGTGTATATATATGTATGTATGTGTGTGTGTGTGTGTGTGTGTGTGTGTATGTGTGTGTGTGTGTGTTAAATACTGTATACATGCAGCTGATGAGAAATATGAGGAAACATACAAACAAACAGGATCCATGATGAGACAAGACCCTGAGCGACCACAGAGAGGCGCTCAACACACACACACACACACACACACACACACACCGACACACACACACACCTATATATAAATGTGCATTTAACAGAAATCTTTTGCTCTGTATTATTAAAGCACTTTAACTTAAAGTAAAGAATGTGAGAACTTCCACCAAGTACGCCAATGTACGTGTGTGTGTGTGTGTGTGTGTGTGTGTGTGTACGTGTGTGTGTATGTGTGTGTGTGTGTGTGTGTGTGTGTGTGTGTGTGTGTGTGCCATGTTGGCAGACATGTCTGTGTTTTGTGTGTGTGGTGTGTTGGCAGATGTGTGTGTGTTTTCAGTAAGAGCCACATGCCTGCCAGCTCACACACACTTTCCAGCCTGTCAGCGTTTCTGCCAAACCCACAATGCATTTCTGCTGCAGCACAGCCGAGGAGTTTACGCTCCTTTAAAAGAACAATTAGCAGAACTAATTATAATTGAAATAAACTAATGAAAATAAATGAACGAGTGCGGCCGCTCCTAACAGGAAGAGTCACCAACCAGTCACCAACAAGTCACCAACCAGTCACCAACAAGTCACCAACCAGTCACCAACAAGTCACCAACCAGTCACCAACAAGTCACCAACCAGTCACCAACCAGTCACCAACCAGTCACCAACCAGTCACCAACAAGTCACCAACCAGTCACCAACAAGTCACCAACCAGTCACCAACAAGTCACCAACCAGTCACCAACCAGTCACCAACCAGTCACCAACCAGTCACCAACAAGTCACCAACCAGTCACCAACCAGTCACCAACCAGTCACCAACAAGTAGCCAACAAGTCACCAACCAGTCACCAACAAGTCACCAACCAGTCACCAACCAGTCACCAACAAGTCACCAACAAGTCACCAACCAGTCACCAACCAGTCACCAACAAGTCACCAACCAGTCACCAACAAGTCACCAACCAGTCACCAACAAGTCACCAACAAGTCACCAACAAGTCACCAACCAGTCACCAACCAGTCACCAACAAGTCACCAACAAGTCACCAACAAGTCACCAACCAGTCACCAACAAGTCACCAACCAGTCACCAACAAGTCACCAACAAGTCACCAACAAGTCACCAACAAGTCACCAACAAGTCACCAACCAGTCACCAACAAGTCACCAACAAGTCACCAACAAGTCACCAACAAGTCCCCAACCAGTCAGCAGAGTCAGCAGAGTCAGACCGATGAGGCATCACAGATTAGTTAAAAAAATAAAATAGAAGTTAAATAAATTTAACTCCATACGTATTTCACTGTTGTGTTTACAAACTTGAATGTATTAATGAGTCACATATTAAATCTTTACAGAGTTACATGTGCTCAGTTACATTAACAGACAAGGAATTAGATTAAACTAGTTAAAGTCTCTGATCCAACAGGAAGTTTATAAAGTAAATAAAAGCCAAATAAGAACACTTCCTCTAATGACAAACATGTGTGTGTGTGTGTGTGTGTGGGGGGGGGGGAGCTGAGGAGGCTTTTCCAACCCACCCGCCAACTACACACGCACGCACACACACACACACACACGCACACACACGCACACACGCGCACACACACACACACACACACACAGTGTGAAATGAAATGTTCATGCTACAATGAAATAGAAAAATCCATGAAATGTTTAAAAGGAGAACTGCATGAATCAGGACCAGGACCAGGACCAGGACCAGGACCAGGACCAGAATCAGAGGCTGTGAGAGGAAGCTGAGCCCAGGAGAGAGGCCTCAGTCTGGGCAGGCTGAGTGACGACAGCCCCTGGCCTGCAGCTCACAGGCCGATACTCCCATGGGGGGGGGGTACGACACACACACACACACACACACACACACACACACACACACACACACACACACACACACACACACACACACACACTCATGTTGTTGTGAAGTTTCCTCTGCTCTCTTTGTTGTGTTTGCTCAGGACTGTCTGCTCTCCCAGCACACAGCCAGGAATTCTGGGATATATCGAGTTACAGGCTTCCAGAGACTAAAGCGGCCTTATGGGCGGGTCGGCCATGACAGTTGGCAGCGTTGGGTTTGGAGTGAACCTGATCCCATAATTTAGACGCTGAGTAAACAGGCAGAAATGAGACGCAGGCCTGCGCTCTGTCTGAAAGGCTCCATGGGAAAACACGCAAAGTACACGGCACGCTGATCACATGAAACATGTTTACCACTGCTTACACTCCCTGATGGAAAGGATCTGCTCAGCCTGACACGTGATGCATGCTGGGGGCTAATGAGCTCACATTGAAGTTTACAGCACAGAGAGCCACTCTGACCGATCACATCTGTGTGTGTGTGTGTGTGTGTGTGTGTGTGTGTGTGTGTGTGTGTGTGTGATCTGTATTGGTTATGTATTCCATTCTATATTCATTCACTATATTTCATGTAATGAATGAATTAACTATTTAAACCTGAAGAGAAAAATGCACTCTCACTTTGACTGTTCTAATGTTTCTTCTTCTACTGAGGTCACCCTGCCAGTCAGCGTCTCATGTAATACCTATTGTCCGCAGAGCTGCAGTCATAAATGCCGAACATTGTCAGTGAAGATGGTTCAGTCCATCTTGATCTCTCAGCAGAAACTAAAGTCAAACTCTCCAAACATGTATTAGAGTCTAACTGCAGCTCAGATGTTCTTCCACCAGGGGGCAGCAGTCCATGCCGGCGTACAGAGCCACATTAACTTGACTCTCTACTCTACGCCACAGTATGAAGGATCTAGTTTACTGTTGTGTTGTGTCAAATGCTGTGTGTAAGTCCTGGTGCGGGATTGGTCAGAATGGGGGCGTGTCCATGCTGCACTCTGACCTCTGTGACCTCCAGGATGACAGTGAACACAGAAACATTCATACATTCATGCAAACAACATTTTCTCTGTGCGCATAACTGCTTCCAGATGACATCACAAATATAACAAACACACACACACTCACACACACACACACACACACACACACACGAACACACATGAACACACATGAACACACATACAGATGGAAAGTAAGTGAGTGTAATCAAGTACAGCGTTTTGCTTTTATCTGACACTAACTTGCCCGTTTAGTAACTAACTAACACTAACTTTGTGTTTTAAAGAGTTAAGTGACAGAAATGTAAGGAAATGACATCATACTGCAATGACAGATCAATATGTGGGTGGTTCTGCATCCTCCTCTTATTGGGTGATGAAGTTTCCGTGGTCATATTTATTCATTCAGGATGGAAACACGGTGATCGAGTTCTGAATCATTCAATCAACTAAATGAACACATTCTCTGACTGTGGTGTGGAACAGCAGACCAAGCAAACTGCAGCCTTAAATGTCAAACAATTAAACGTGTCAGTCTGACAGTAATGGCTTCTGTACAGCTCAGAGTGTGTGTGTGTGTGTGTGTGTGTGTGTGTGTGTGTGTGATTACTGTACACTTTCACTCTACAATTATCCTCCCTGAGCGACGTCCTGATCAACTCAACATGTCTGCTGTGACCCTGCACCACTTTACTGTTCAGGTCTGGGATCAATTAACACTGCCCATCACTGACCAGGAGGGGGCGCTGCTGTACAGGAAGTGCTCCTACAACCAGCGACGTCACCATTTACATGTCCACAACAGAGCAAAATACAGCAACAACAAATGTGCTCTTATTTCCGTGTATATGTGTGTGTGTGTGTGTGTGTGTGTGTGTGTGTGTGTGGATCAGGTTCATTATGTGGTTGTAATGATGCTGCTACAGGAATCAGATAAGAAGGTAGAAAGAGAAAAGATGACAGAACATCTCAATGTGGTGGAGAGAGGAGAGAGAAGAAAAGAGAGGAGACGAGAGAGGAAGAGTGAGGAAGACAGAGAGGAGACGCTACAGAGGGGAACATGAAGAAGAGGAGACCACATGAAGGAGCAGGAGAGACACACAGACGCACAAAGGAAGAGTTTGATGTTCATGTTGTATTTACACATGTTGCATGTCACACACGTGTGGGGCCAAGAGGAGGTTTTCTTGAATTGAATGATAGAAGAAGAAGTTACAGCTCTACTAGACTCAAAGCAACAGCAGGACGTTAAAACTGACAAAGAAGAGTAAGAGGACAGAGAGAGGAAGAGTGGAGCAGTCTGAGGGTCCACATGGGAAGAAGAGGAGCAAAGGGAGCTGTGCAGCAGAGGAGGGGTTGGGCCCACCGCCTGTAATTACTATGGTAACTCTACTTCCTGTTATCATCAGCTGAGTTTAGGTTGAGCTGAGTCATGTTTGTCTGAATGCTTTAGCAGAACATGATGAGGCTCAGTTCTCTGTTAGAGAGCAAACATGATGAAGAGCTGCTACATGTTTACTGCTCATCTTCATCACTGAACTCACTCATTCACATTATGTCATCTCAACACTCACAACTCACTGTGGGTGTGCTTGTGCGTGTGTGTGTGTGTGTGAGCGTGTGTGTGTGCGTGTGTGAGGATGTGTGTGTGCTTGTGTGTTTGTGTGAGCATGTGTGTGTGCGTGTGTGTGTGAGCACGTGTGTGTGTGTGTGTGTGTGTTGATGGTAATGGCTCTGACAGGACGTCGTCCAGCAGCAGACTGAGGGCAGAATAACAGATTAACAAGCCTCATTTGTCCTGAGGTTTTAATGGACAAAATGATTGCTGTCCTCACACACACACACACACACACACACACACACACACATGCTTTCAATTCTACATGTCGCTAATAAAGAAAAGGGATTTTTTTCAGGAAAACCTCAGCATGTTCAACAGCGCACACACACACACACTCACACACACACACACACTCACATACACACACACACTCACAGTAACCTGGATTCAATAATCCAGTCTCTGTTTTGAGCTCAGAGGAGCCTGAAAGTTCCAAACACTGTGACTGTCAGAAAAACTTCAAGTTAAACTACGACAGACAGAAAAAGGTCAACAAACTTTGAAAGCAGCAGATTTTTCCGACAGCAATCTGCTGAGTTTGGTTACAGAACGATCTGACCAATCACACGCTGCTAACTGCTGTACTCAGCACGTCTGCGCTCATGCTGCGGGACGGATTCAAGAAAACACACCACACACACACACACACACACACACAGCAGACATATATACACATATGTATGTACAGTGTAGCTACATAAACAAAGAGGTGTGGTCTAAGCAGAGGCTCCTCCCCTCACACTCTGAATCAGACTGATGAATGTTCCGGTCTGTTGTTTGGTCTCTGTCTGTCTTTGTCTTCATGAATGAAATGATGAATGAGTGTGTGTGTGTGTGTGTGTGTGTGTGGCGCCCCAGCACACTATAGATGTGGAGCTCAGTGGGGGAGGGGGTCTGCGTGAGTGAGTGAGTGTGTGAGAGGCCCCCCCCCTGTCAGTGAGAGGAGCAGGCTAATTGCCTCTATAGTTCTATCAGACCCATAATGCACCTGGCAGGGCTCCCAGAATCCATTAGGGAACCCCCCCTCCACACACACACATACACATACACACACACATGCAGCGCACACACACACACATACACACACACACACACATGAACACACATACATACACACACACACACATGCACACACATACATACACACACACATGCAGCACACACACACACATACATAAACACATACACACACACATGCAGCACACACACATACACACACACATGCACACACATACATACACACACACATGCACACACATACATACACACACACATGCAGCACACACACACATACACACACACATGCACACACATACATACACACACACATGCAGCACACACACACATACACACACACATGCAGCACACACACACACACATACATATATACACACACACACACATACATGCGGCACACACATACACACACACATGCAAGCACACTCACACATACAGCATACACACACACATGCACGCGCACACACGCGCGCACACACATACATACACATACATGCACACACACAAGAACACACACACACACATACACAAACACATACAAACACACACACACGCATACACACACACACACATACACACACACGCACACACAGACACACATACACACACACACACATACATGCGGCACACACATACACACACACATGCAAGCACACTCACACATACAGCATACACACACACATGCACGCGCACACACGCGCGCACACACATACATACACATACATGCACACACACAAGAACACACACACACACATACACAAACACATACAAACACACACACACGCATACACACACACACACATACACACACGCACATACACACACAGGCACGCGCACACACACACACACACACACACATACACGTACACATACATGCACACACACACAGTACACACACACACACACATACAGCAGACACACAGATGTGGAGTTTTTCATACACAATTTGATCCCAGGTTTCACTGTGCATGTGTGTGTGTGTGTGTGCGTACATGTGTGTGTGTGTGTACGTGCATGGGTGTGTGTGTGTGTGTTTTCTTTCCCTGACCCCTGACCTCTGACCTCTCTACATTGTGTAGCTTTTGCAGCTTAATTCCCATAAACAACA
>NW_027467261.1:7500-42500 GCF_046128005.1 Genypterus blacodes
CTTTATAGTCAGAGTACTCTCTGTGATATCGGGCACTTAAAGCCATTAAGATTAAAAGCAGAGGTATTCCTCTAATGGAGCCATAGTGACCTCATCGTAACACACACACACGCACACACACACATAAACCCTCCATTAACCCTCACATGCCGCTCAGACTCTAACGTATGGACCAGCTCAGGTTGACCTCTGACCCCTGCACTACATTCCTGTATAATTAGCCTCTGTGTCAAATATGATGTTGTATTTGAAATGTGCATTCATAAACAGGGAGCCTTCCTGTGTGATGATGTGAGCCCATCCTCTTCCTCTCTTCCTCTCTGAGACCAAACAGAGCCGAGTACAAACAAGCAGGAGAGACAAAGATGTTCTCATTCTAAATCACTGAAGGCAAAATTAAGATTCAGGTTGTCTGAGTGTGTGTGTGTGTGTGTGTGTGTGTGTGTGTATATATTATTTATACTTTGTATCCATTTTGTTTGTGTTGATCTGCTCATCGTTTGATTCCCGTTTCTCGGCTCGTTATGTAAGAATTCATTATTTAAATATTATGGTCTTGATTGTCTAAAAAAGATCTGATCCTGTGTGTGTGTGTGTGTGTGTGTGTGTGTGTGTTGGGCTCATAAATGGCTGCTACCGCAGATATCTGAGCGATGCTCAGAGCTAAAGGCTCCTGAGCATCGCTTTGTCCCTGCGGGCCTGTGAGGGTTAATCAGCGGGTTTCAGCACCGGGGGGGGAGGACAGCGCCCCGGAAGCCCCCCGCGGCCTCCTGCTGGTCTGCAGAAGGAGCGCGACACACCGGCGGCTCCTCTGGAAACATGGCGGCCGAGCCAGAGAGGCGCAATCTCAGGCCTGCACTCCGAGCTGCCGAGGCGGCTGCTGATTACTTACTTCATCTGTTTGACGATGGTGCTCTTACCGGACTCCCCTCCGCCTGTGAGGGAGGGAGAGAGGCAGAGTGAGAGGCAGAGTGGGAGAAAGGCAGAGGGAGAGAGAGGGAGAGAGAGAGAGAGAGAGAGAGCTTCAGCTCCGCGGGCAGCTGCTCCTCCTCCGCCCCATGGGAGCAGGAGGAGCTGCCCGCGGTGCTGAAGCTTCACATCAACATGGAGCCCGGAGCGACTCCTCTTTCTTATTACGAGCAGCTGATGGTTTCAAATCAAATCGTAAAGCTGCTCGTGTTACATTCTCCCATTACGTTACAATCAAACACATATCACACAACAACACGGTCTGAGCCGAGCCGAGCCGGGCCGCATCGGGCCGGGCCCGGGCCGCGCCGCGCCGGGCCAGCAGCCTCTCTCTTACCGAGCAGCAGCAGCTTGACGTCCTTGGCCGCCACCATCCCGTCCTCCTTCAGGTTCTTCTCGATGGCCTTGCTCCGGTCCAGAGCGGCGCGCTCCTCGGCGCTCAGCGTACATCCCATGTTTCCAGGCGAGTGAGCACAATAATCCCCGGTCCGCCCTGCTCCCTCTGCGGCTCAATCAGTGCGCTGGCTCCCGCTGCTCTCTCCTCTCCGGCGCGCTGGCTGCTACAGCATGAGGCCCGGGCTGAGGGCGAAACAGAGGCGGGATCCCGGAGCGTCTTTTCTCCCTGATTCTGTGCGCGTCTCTCCGGCTCTGTCCGTCTCTCAGAGGGGGATGGGGGGTGGGGTCGTCGTGCTCGAGCCTGCGCGGTCGGGGTTGTTGGGTGGGGGATCTCTCTCTCTCTCTTTCTCTCTCTCTCTCTCTCTCTCTCTCTCTCTCTCTCTCTCTTTCTCTCTCAGACTCTATAGGGCGGCTCTGAAGAAGAAGAAGATGATGATGATGAGGATGATGATGAAAACAGGAGCGAGCTTCTCGTCGTATGTTTCCTCTCAGGCGATTCGCGGCTGCGCGGTGCTCACATGCCGCAGACAGCCCGGTGACGTCACAGCGGCTTTAATCAGCTCCTATAAAGATTCTTCCATGAAAGCGCCGCTGAAAAGCCAAGTGCTGCTCTTCCTCCTCCTCTTCCTCCCCCTCCCCCCTCTCAGAGGAGGGTCAGGCTGAGAGCGTGTGACCCCACCCTGCACCTGCACCTCCACCTGCTCCTGCACCTCCAGGTCACACTCGTGTTTCCCTTCAACCAAAGTATTAAAAATATAAATATATAGTTTACATTTGTTATCTTTATTTATTATTTAATGATTTATAAATGTATTTCATTTTATTATCCTTGGGGTGTTTTTATAACTTTGTCTTTACTTCTTATTCTATTGTATTTAATATTTATTCTGTTCTTCATAGAACTGATGGGTATGGTTTTTAATATATTATTGATTATGACTCTGGTGTCTGCTGTGTGTGTGTGTGTGTGTGTGTGTGTGTGTCAGAGGGGATTGTGGACACACTGTATCGCAGTAGTAAGTGGTGGTGTGTGTGTGTGTGTGTGTGTGTGTGTGTGTGTGTGGTAAAGCTTCTAATCCACATCACATCTGGATGGTGTGTGTGTGTGTGTGTGTGTGTGTGTGTGTGTGTGTGTGTGTGTGTGTGTGTGTGTGTGTGTGTGTGTGTGTGTGTGTGGTGGGGGTTGGTGCTGATGCTCGACTTGCAGCCTGGTCGGCTTCTGCTCTGCTGCCGGATGAGATAAACAAGGTCCTGACCCCCGTAGCTCCGCCTTCTCATCAGTGATCAGGTGAGAAGATCAACCAGACTCGACACAAAATGATGTTTTCAGTTTTAATGACACAAATGCATCAAACACAGAGAGACAGGTTCTGTAGGTCCACTCACACCACAGACAGGTTCTGTAGGTCCACTCACACCACAGACAGGTTCTGTAGGTCCACTCACACCACAGACAGGTTCTGTAGGTCCACTCACACAGAGACAGTCTGCACCTTCACATTTGAGCTGTTTGTTCCTCTTTGTACCCTTATGGATCCATGTTCAGGGTCAAAGGTCATAGGATAGAGATCCATAGAGAGGGTTCAGGGTCAAAGGTCAGAGGTGAACATATCAGTCTGTAACTGAGCTTCTGTCTTCATGTAGAGGAGCTGTAGAGGCTCCAACATGTGATCATGGATCCCTCAGGGTCCATCAGAGACCTACAGACCTGAAGAGGAGAAGAAGAACACACACACACACACACACACACACACACACACACACACACACACACACACACACACACACACACACACACACACACACACACACACACACACACACACACACACACACACACACACACACACACACACACACACACACACACACACAGGAATGCTTTGATCAGGTTGACAGATGGAGTGTGTAGGTCACCAGTGGAAAACCTAAAGAAGAGACGCTGAGAACAAAGATGAGATCTCTGAGAATAAAGCTTCAATTTGACTAAACACCAGATTATGATCAGCATGAGGCCGTCAGAGGGAGCTGAGGGAGCTGAGGGAGCTGAGGGAGGTGATGAAGGTGATGAAGGTGATGGGGCTTTATTCTGGCGTCCTTGTGACCTTGTCCTCCTGGATCAGAGGCCGTCACACTCCGCCGCAGACACAGAGACACACGGGAAACAAAAGCAGGCGAGACAAAGTCAACACGTAGTGTGGAGGAGGACGGTCCTCCTCCTCCTCCTCCTCCTCCTCCTCCTCCTCCCGTCCTCTCAGGGCTCCAGGATGCTCTCTGCCAGGCTGGTGAGCCTGCAGTCCTCCAGCGCTCGCAGCAGCCGGCTCAGCTTGGCGGCCCGGCCCTCGGCCTGGACGAAGCGGCTGAGCAGCTGGTAGGCCTGCTCGTACAGACCTTCTCTCTCGTACTCGTAGGCCAGGTTGTCGATGGCCGGACCTTTGAGGGCCCGGCAGGTCTTTCCCAAGGCTCTGCCCACGTGCTTCCACTGCCGGCCCACGCCGTTAGAAAAGCTCTGGACGTCCGCCGCCGTCAGCATTCGGTCCTCTGACGGGCCGGAGGAGATAGGAAACAGGAAACAGGAAACAGAGTGAGGAAACTTTCACCAGGATAGCCTTCACACCTTCAGCTTTAAGGACAACCATCAGCTGTCCTGCTGTCACTAGATGTCAGAGTAGAGGTTGTGATGTAAACTTGTTGTGTCTCATGTTGAATGCGGTGACTGAGAGCTGCAGGCAGCCTGGGAGCCGGCGCTCAGGGAGCTGAACTCCCTCCTGCTCCCATCAGGGAATCTTAATTAACAAACCGAGCCAGAATCCAGGGATGGAAACCTGCAGACACATTTAATTACTCCACTGTGTTTAACCTCCAGCATACTGGAGGAGGGAGCTGATCTGAGTGGGAATGAGGCTGCAGCTGATTGATGATTGAGCTGCAGCGTGTCACAGCTCAGACGTGGAAGCGTCGCTCTTTAGGACCAAGCGAGGAAGGAGGAGAGGAGAGTTTGGGCCCGAAACTCACCGAACACTTGGTTCTGGAACTTGAAGCAGTTGCTGGGCACAGGCTCCTCCTCTTCCTGTGTGCGGGCTGAGGGGTGTGTGTCGTGGCAGAGCGCCTGGTTCTGCAGCTGCTGCTCCAGGTGATCGATCTCTTCGTCGCGCAGACGCTCCGGCTGGACAGGAAACCATGACAACCGTCACGTCAACACAACCATACCTCTGCCGAGGCCAACTCAGGAGCTGAAGTGCAGCGTGAACACGGCCGGTACCTGTGAGAGGTGGATGTGCTGCAGGCAGAGGTCCAGGTGGTCCAGGCACAGGTCCAGGACGTGCGTGCCGGCCTTGAGCTGCATCTCCACGGCGAGCTCGTGAGGAAGAGTCAGCAGCCTGCAGGCGTGCTGGGCGAAGGACTGACGCAGCGCCCCGGAGCCGTAGCTCTCCAGGAACTGCTGACACGACGCCACGTCCACAAACTTCACCTCCACCGCCAGCAGGGGGTCGGCGTCGTGAACCTTCAGGATCTCATGACCGCCCAGACCTCCTGCTGAGTCTGAGCCCAGGAGACAAACATCAACAAACATCTACACAACACCTGAGAGAGAGAGACACACACACACACGCACACACGCACACACACACACACACACACACACACACACACACACACACACACACACACACACACACACACACACACACACACACACACACACACACACACACCTGGCGGGAGAGGAACTCACCTATAAGTGTCAGCTTGATGACTTTGAAGACGATGAACTTCCCCTGCTGCTCTTTGTAGAGCGACAGCAGGTCGACAGAGGGGCTGAGGGACTGCAGGAACAGAACCACGCAGCCCGTCCACGGCCCGTCCTCCATTGTTTTGTCCGCCATTCTCTGAACACAACGTGAGACAGTAGAGGGGAAGAGAGCCGAGGTCACAGGTTAGACGACATCATCATCATCATCATCATCATGGGTCAGGAGCAGCCCAGTGACTCAATGCAACCTGTTCCCCGTATGTCCTGGGGGGCCTTCACAGATCAGATGTTGTGGTTCTGTTTGTGTTCAGACTCAAACCTGATCTGTTGCTTGGTGATGTGAATCCATCATGGATCAAAGTCTGCTGTAGCCTTTTAACCCCGACCTGCCTGCCTCTGAAGCCTCATTACATAAAAACAGGTTTAATCTGCCCGCCGCTCTGTGGCCGCTCTGCCTGGAGGAAAGAGCATCATTCCAGCTGGATTAGATGCATGTCCTCATATCTCACTAATACACGGCGGCGGGCGGCGGCGGGGCTGCGGGCCCGAGGGAGCGGAGCTGCTGCCTAACTACCAGCAGAGCCCTGAGGCCCTCGCTGCTCAGATTAGTTCACCAGATGTACGAGGATTAAGCCATCATCTGAGCTTAAAATACATCATTCTGCTTCTGCTGCCAACAGGCAAACTGAGCCTGACTGAGTCTCTCTGCTCTGACAGACAGCAGGCTACCTCAAATAACCACCGTGTCAAAAAGACAAGCACTCCAGAACCACCAGAACCACCAGGCCCACCAGAACCACCTACACTCTGATACCTCATCTGCACTGTGATTGAGGTGAGCAGTCAGCTGAGCACATGAGCTGATGCATGATGGGAGTACAGGGAGTGCACGGGGCTGATGTGTCTCACAGGAAGCCGCTCGGCCTGTCACGTCACAGTCTCTCCTGACCACCACACGTCTGAACAGGTGGTTGCCAAGCGACACGGTAGTTCAGGTAGGAAAGTTGTTTTTGTTCTTTCTTTTCTTCTTTGGTCGCTAAATCGGACGCAGCTGCGGAAGGCGTGAGTGTGTCCGCGCGTGCACAGTCCCCGAGCAACATGACCCAGTTCCCTGCTGACCCGGGACCGCGACCGGGACCGGCCCGCTCCCCATGCGGGTTCGGAGCCGTAAACTGTGCGCAGTGCGGGCTCACGTACAGGAGAAACAACTGCCGTGAAACTTCGGCGGCGGTGCCATAGTCAGTGCGGGTTTACGGCGGAAGGACGTGGTTCCTACGGCAACGTCGCTTTGTTTGATTTAAAAGCGATGAATAAGAAACGCAACGCAAACTTACCTTAAAACTTTCTTATATTGTTCGGTGGCGTTTCCTGCTCTGGGGCCACGCCCACTGACATAGACACAGCGTCCTGGCATCCCATTGGCTGACCGCAAACCGAGGAGCGCTCTGATTGGCTGGAGTCAAAGGGCCGCCCGAAAGGGGAACCAAAGCGGAAGGAAGTGATTTTTTTTTTTAATCACGTCAAACGACAAACAGCGAGTGAACGTTTTGGTTTATGTCCCAATCACGTGACGCTTTATCTTCTTTATCGAACACAGTGAATGAGGAACGAATGAAACTCAAATCAATCATGAGACATAAAGGAAGCGAGTGAACGCGGCGGACTGCGACCTTTGACCTCAACGAAACGGACATTTACAGTTTAGACTCAGTCAGGATCTGAGCCAAAACATGAAGTTATGTCGATAGATATTTAAAAACGAATCAGTCTGGGAGCAGCAAAGAGAACAAATGAGCTTATATTCTGTTTAATGATCTGTAATTATGAAGAAGGTTTGGACCTTAACACAAAGACGGCCCGCCTTAGGACACTGCAGCATTTTCTAAGAGGATATCGTGTCTAATAACGCCAACTTCAGAATAATAATAATAATAATAATAATAATAATAATAACAATAATTATAGTCTCCTGCTTTGGACTTATTATGAAACAGATGAACCCAGAACTCCACAATGAAACACCAAGGTCAGGTTGAGACGCTGTCCTCTACAGTCTTGTCCTCTAAGGTCCTGTCCTCTACAGTCCTGTCCTCTACAGTCTTGTCCTCTACGGTCCTGTCCTCTACGGTCCTGTCCTCTAAGGTCCTGTCCTCTACAGTCTTGTCCTCTACGGTCCTGTCCTCTAAGGTCCTGTCCTCTACAGTCCTGTCCTCTACGGTCCTGTCCTCTACAGTCTTGTCCTCTACAGTCCTGTCCTCTAAGGTCCTGTCCTCTACAGTCTTGTCCTCTACAGTCTTGTCCTCTACGGTCCTGTCCTCTAAGGTCCTGTCCTCTACAGTCTTGTCCTCTACGGTCCTGTCCTCTAAGGTCCTGTCCTCTACGGTCCTGTCCTCTAAGGTCCTGTCCTCTACGGTCTTGTCCTCTACGGTCTTGTCCTCTACGGTCCTGTCCTCCAAGGTCCTGTCCTCTTAGGTCCTGTCCTCTAAGGTCCTGTCCTCTACAGTCTTGTCCTCTACGGTCCTGTCCTCTTAGGTCCTGTCCTCTAAGGTCCTGTCCTCTAAGGTCCTGTCCTCTACGGTCTTGTCCTCTACGGTCTTGTCCTCTACGGTCCTGTCCTCTACGGTCCTGTCCTCTTAGGTCCTGTCCTCTAAGGTCCTGTCCTCTAAGGTCCTGTCCTCTACGGTCTTGTCCTCTACGGTCTTGTCCTCTACGGTCCTGTCCTCTAAGGTCCTGTCCTCCAAGGTCCTGTCCTCTAAGGTCCTGTCCTCTACAGTCTTGTCCTCTACGGTCCTGTCCTCTTAGGTCCTGTCCTCTAAGGTCCTGTCCTCTACGGTCTTGTCCTCTACGGTCTTGTCCTCTACGGTCCTGTCCTCTACGGTCCTGTCCTCTTAGGTCCTGTCCTCTAAGGTCCTGTCCTCTAAGGTCCTGTCCTCTACGGTCTTGTCCTCTACGGTCTTGTCCTCTACGGTCCTGTCCTCTAAGGTCCTGTCCTCCAAGGTCCTGTCCTCTAAGGTCCTGTCCTCTACAGTCTTGTCCTCTACGGTCCTGTCCTCTTAGGTCCTGTCCTCTAAGGTCCTGTCCTCTACGGTCTTGTCCTCTACGGTCTTGTCCTCTACGGTCCTGTCCTCTACGGTCCTGTCCTCTTAGGTCCTGTCCTCTAAGGTCCTGTCCTCTAAGGTCCTGTCCTCTACGGTCTTGTCCTCTACGGTCTTGTCCTCTACGGTCCTGTCCTCTAAGGTCCTGTCCTCCAAGGTCCTGTCCTCTAAGGTCCTGTCCTCTACAGTCTTGTCCTAACTTATCACTCTTCTACTCTAGCTCTAGTTCTGCTCTTAGCTGTTGGTTTAGGAAGGAAATGCACTTAGGATTTCTTGTGACCTGAAGTTCTTTTATCTACCTTTGTTGAACGCACTTATTGTAAGTCACTTTGGATAAAAGCGTCTGCTAAATGACCCTAAAGTAATGTAATGTAATGTAATGTCCTCTCAGCCCTGTCCTCTACGGTCCTGTCCTCTAAGGTCCTGTCCTCTAAGGTCCTGTCCTCTAAGGTCCTGTCCTCTAAGGTCCTGTCCTCTAAGGTCCTGTCCCCTAAGGCCCTGTCCTCTACAGTCTTGTGGGTAATGCCATATAGAGGTCCAGACAACATTGCAGATAGAAACAGGAGTTTTATTCATAGTAAACAAAAGAGAAGTCATAAAACCTTCTGCCTGTTGCCATGGCAGCAGACCGTGAGGAGCTTCTGTCATTGACGTGTTTGACAAATTTGAGGGTTTCTTTGTCTCTGTAGACCAAAGCCAGAGAGTTGTCCTCTGGATACACGGTGAGGAGCTGTGAAGAAGACAAAGCCATGACATCATCACTGAGCTCTTCCTCACACCTGCACAGGTGTCACGTGTGCTGCTCACCTCCTCATCCTCTTCATTAGCAACGTAACACGTGAAGCCCCCGAACTCTGACTGCCAGTCTGGAGAAGAACCAAGAGTTTAGCAAGTGTGTGTGTGTGTGTGTGTATGTGTGTGTGTGTGTGTATGTGTGTGTGTGTGTGTGTGTGTGTGTGTGCATGTGTGCAGACTTACCTGTGCAGCCCAAAGGTAACATGAGGTCCAGAGCGTACTCGGCCCGCACCGCCTCGGCGTCGTGCAGCAGCGTGTAATCACCGTGAGACCAGCGCCGCAGCTCCCCGTGACACTGAGGCGTGCTCAGCTCTGAGAAGAACGCAGAGGTCAGTGTGTGTGTGTGTGTGTGTGTGTGTGTGTGTGTGTGTGTGTGTGTGTGTGTGTGTGTGTGTGTGTGTGTGTGTGTGTGTGTGTGTGTGTGTGTGTGTGTGTGTGTGTGTGTGTGTGTGTGTGTGTGTGTGTGTGTGTGTGTGTGTGTGTGTGTGTGTGTGTCTCTCTCTCACCTCTGTCTTTGCTGTGATCAGCTGATGGTGGACTGGCTGAAGACCGGGAGCCTTCTCCTCCTGGTACATCCTCTGTGTTCTTCTGTGTCTCTTCATCTTTGCCTCCCTCTTCCTCCTCCTCCTCCTCGTCGTCAGCAGGGCAGAGGTAGTGCAGGCGGAGGCCCGTGAAGTTGGAGAGGAGCAGGAAGAAAGCTTCTGAGCGCAGCAGCTCCCAGCATGCACTCACACACTGAGGCAGGCCGTCCAGTGAGGCCACCTGGTAGCTCCTGAACGCACCACGAAGCAGGAGAGGAAGAGCAGAGCTTTTCTTCAGTCAGAAATTAAAGCTAAGCCGAGAGTGAAATGAAATGTAATGTACTTTTGACACTCCTCTTTCTCTACCTGAGTACCTGAGTCTTCCTCACCTCTTATTGGCCGGGCCTCTGCTCCTCCACTGCATCTGAGCCGATCTCAGAGCTTCACTCACCTCCGCAAACTTCTCCTCCTGAGGGCGAACACGCCGTCAGACACACAGAGAGGACGGACGCACGTCACACACTGCGACAAACGCAACTGAAGTATCCAGGGAGGATACCTGGAGGAAGACGTCTGATGAAGGAACATTTGTTACCTTGATGAAATCTTTGAGCTGAATCTCCGAGCTGTCCTCGAACTCCTGCTGGATCTGCTCCTGGTAGGAGACGTCCAGGTAGATGGGGTTGACCCACTCCAGCAGCAGCGTCTCCTGGGACCGCCGCACAGCACAAACACATCAGCAACACACACACACACACACACACACACACACACACACACACACACTCACGTCTCTGGGCAGGTGGGGGCTCCTGGGTTGGGGGGGCTCTACGTGTCGAGGGGGGCGCTCCAGACCCGGCCCGTGGAACCAGCCGCTCAGAGACAGACGACATTTGTCCTGTGAGAAGACCTCTGACACCTGAAGGCACCACATGAGCTCCGTCAGCTTCAGAGTCACGTCTGAGCGGTGCAGATGAGAGCGAGTCTTACCTGGTGGAAGGAGACGGGGGACACTTCAAACAGGACCAGCGTGTTCCGTGTGGGGACCAGAGACTTCACCACGCTCTGAGGCTGGAGGAGACCTGATGATGAGGGGGAAGGTTACTCCAGAGGTCAGGAGGAGATGGATGTGTGGGGGACAGGACTCACTGTCTGTGGAGTAAAGATCCAGAGTTCCTCCGTCGCTGCTCAGCCAGGGAGGGACCAGGTAGAGGATGAAGGCCACTCGTCTTCCCTCCAACTCGTCATCGTGGCACAAGAGAACATCTAGGGAGAGGAGAGCCACATGAAGCTGGACGCTGCCTCCTTCAGCCCACAGCTGAGCTCTGGGTCTCTGAGCTCACCTGTGTATTCATACTTGGCACAGGAGACGTCCACAGTGGGCTCCAGCTGGACCCCCAACACGCCCTGCAGCCACACACGGAAGCGTCCAAACAGAGCCGTCCTGGAGTCAGACACACACACACACACACACACACACACACACACACACACACACACACAGGCCTCAGTGATCCTGCAGGAGCTCAGGACTTCAGTCTGTCTCTGTTTGTCCATGAGCACAGATTAGAATCACTACACTGATCTATGAGGTCACCACTGTCATCTCTGGCTCCACCTGCTGGGACACACCAGTACAGCGAACATGTCTGTGTCTCCATGGTAACCTCAGCAGGGCAGCCATGTTCTGTTACCATGACACACTGTGAGGCCTTCATCCTCTCATGTCTAAATATAAGGTGTTACTTTAAAGGTGAACAGTCGGACATTAATGTTTGACTTTAACAATAAGATCAATACGTATGATTGGCATGGATCCATCAGATTAGGTTCTGAGCAGATGAGGGTGTTCAGTTCTGACAGATCTGCTCTGTCTCTGAGCTCAGTGTCGTGTTCCTACCTCAGGCCGGCGATGTGCGGCTCCGTCCTCTTCCTCAGGTCCTCTGACTGTGAGGGGACACAACACAGAAACACTCAGTGTGATCAAAGTGCTGTCTGATCTGTGGAGCAGCTGGGACGCTCAGCAGATCAAAGCCCGCTCGCTCTGCCTCAGCGCCGCACTGGGAGTTACTAAACTGTTCATCGTGTTAGGATCAGATCAGGTTTCAAAGGACCCGGATTCTGTCAGCAGACCAGGCGGTCCTGAGACGGGACAGAGGCCCAGCTGGTTGCCTGGTTACCTGGTTACCTGTTTGAACTTGTACAGATCGTTGGACTTCTCGTGGAAGTTGAGCTCCAGCAGCTCTCTCTGCAGGTTCTCCACAAAGCTGGGGCTCTGGAGGAAGTCATGGATGATGCAGTGAGGAAACGGTGTGCAGTCCAACTCCAGGGTCCCTGCACAACAACAAGGCCCACAAAGGGACCATCAGAACCATCAGAACCCACCACACGTGCTGGAGGGTTCATGTTAGGGGGTAAGTGTGTGTGTGTGTGTGTGTGCGTGTGTGTGTGCAGACTTACCTGTGCAGCCCAAAGGTAACATGAGGTCCAGAGCGAGTGTGTGTGTGTGTGTGTGTGTGTGTGTGGTTGAGAACACATTGAGGCCTTCAGACTCTTAGGACTTCTGACTTTGATTTGTAACTCAGGACCTGAGACCTGAGACTCGTGGACATCATTCATTCGTGTCACCCGACTTGACAATCTAAGTAGACGCATGAAACCACTAACTGGTCTTGAGATCCATCCTGCTCCACTTATAAACCTGTGTGTTGATATAAACAAACATAAACATCATGATGACTTGTTAAGACCACTTGGGAGGTGGTTCGAGTCACCATGGTTACTGAGCTGACACTGACTTGTGACTTGAGCCACGTCCTGTATGTTGATGAGGTCAAGTCTGTAGTTAAAGGGTGGATTAAGCCGTGTGACGTCACGGAGGTCAAAGGTCGGGGCGTGTGGACTAACCGTGGGCGCAGCGGCTCCTCCGGCTCCACGCCTCCCTCACGCTGCTCTGCGCCTGCGCGTCATCGAGCACCGAGCACAGCTCCGCCGCCTCTTCATCGCTCTTCTTCGTAGTCTTCTTCTTCTTCGTGTTTGTGTCGCTGCGCTCGTGCTTTGCTCGTTTGGAGCTCATCGTGGGAAGTGTGCGCGCGTGTCGCTGCGAGATGACGTCAGTGAATAGAGCCGCTGGTGGATTGCTGACTGCGTTATGTTTTCCCACCCAAGATGCGACAGCAGCTGCTTGATAGGTCGACCGCTGTCACGTGACGCCGTGGCGCAGTGCAGGACGTCAGATCAAACATTCAGTTTGTTCAAAGCTACAACTATAATATATATGTATTTATTAATGTGTATATATATATAAATATATACATAAAACTATACAAATAAAAGGCTGAGTGACGTAGCGAGCAGTTGGACGCACATCTGGACACTCAAACGCGACGCGGGCGTTGAAGGAGCTGTTTCCTGTTTGTGCGGCCACACAATTACGGAAATAAACATTCTAATTCACTGAACTAAAGCTGGAAAAACGACTTTACTGGTGTAATATGTGGATTTGTGACGTCTGAATCATAAAGAGGACGAACTTTGCGTGTCCGGAGGCACGTCGACTGACTTCCGGTCTGACCTCCTTGTTGTCAAGTGGGGAAAGATAACTATTTTAAATAAACTCTTATTTCCAACAGAACTATGATGTACAGAAGTATTTTAATAAAATACTGAAAACAAACAGACATTTTGTTAGTCTAAGACTTTAATCCAGTCGCTTCAAAAGACGGGAACATCTCAGACTGAGCCCTGTATGAAATGTTGAGGCATAAATCTGTACATCCTTAGTCATCACATTAACAGAGGCAGTGTTATACGTCAGTGTGCACAATCTGCTGCTTGCTTGTGTTGCATTCAAGCTCACTTTCATGTTGCTTTGTTTAAATCTGTGTGTTATGTACTGAGAGGGTTAAACACCTTCATGTGATAGAGCATCTCAGATATATAGAGCATAAATTATCATCTCACTCGCTCACTGGTCTTTAAAAACATACAAAGAACTGCTTTATTAAAAAGAAAAGAACATGACATCATCACAGGTTAAAACAACAGGAACAGGAGAATGTTGTATCGAGTTTAATCAAAGTGGCCTCGGTCAGGGCCTAAAATCAGGTTCTCTTCACACTGGAATAAAGACTCGCACACTACAAAATTCAGCGTTTTCTCCACGTTAAAAAAAAGCAAAGAGGATCTTGTACGAGCGTGAACACACCAGAGGACCGTTTGCTCCCGACAGGACAGATGTGGACAGAAGTCTCTGCACAGCGTGTCGACGTCTGGGCTGCACTCACAGAGACAGCCCGACACCGTACACCCGGCACCGTGGCTCCTTAGTTGTAGATGAAGTTGAACCTGGGAAATGAGATGGAAATGAGGTTAAACACACATTTTGGATTCAAACCATGGCTGGTTATGTTGGTGCCATGTAGCTCCTATAAGACTCAGACTAACAAGGCTAGCAGTGTTTAAAACATCGCCAAACACTCCAAACTTGCTTCAAATAATTCCCAATTTGTCCAGGAGTGAGGTTTGTTTTGTTATTCTGAGCGTCTCTCTTCACACACAGTCCAGCCCTACCTGCTCAGTAGCTGCGGTAAGCTGGAGATGATGGGTCCGTATCCAGGGGCGTTGTCATAGAGCTCAAAGAGCGGAGCGGCCACCAGCTTGTAGTTCTTAGGTACAGCAAACAGAGCTGCAGACACACACACACACGCAAGTCACACCTCAGGATACATCAGCATCTGCACCACTTTGGGATGAAGGACCGAGGAAGATAACTTTGTGATCAGGCTGCAAACATCAATCAATCAGTTCGAATGTTGCTTTGTGCAATCCTGTAATCAGCCTGTGGGGGCGATGAGGACGTTAATGTGTCTGAATACAAATCTATACATGTTTGAAAAGCAGCAAACTAGCAGGAAGTGGCTGCAGCTGTGTTCCTCTCGTAGCGTGAAGATGGACTGACCTTTCTCCTGCAGCTGAACCAGGAAAAGCTTCTTGTGCTCCTTGGGTTTGGTGATGTGAGCTGGAATGTAGGGATACTGCACACACACACACACACAGGTCACAACACTGCATCAGTCCTCTCTCTCTGTGTGTGTGTGTGTGTGTGTGTGTGTGTGTGTGTGTGTGTGTGTGTGTGTGTGTGTGTGTGTGTGTGTGTGTGTGTGTGTGTGTGTGTGTGTGTGTGTGTGTGTGTGTGTGTGTGTGTGTGTAACTGACCTGTGGAGGCTCAAAGTTTGGACGCCACCAGTTGCCGATACAGTCGTCAATCACCCAGTCCTGTTTCACTCCATCCTGCCTCCCCAGGATCTAACACACACACACACAAAAACCAAGGTGAACACCATCACCACGGGAACAAGAAGAAGATCTCAGACTCGCAGGATGAAGCTACCTCCGTCATGAGGCGCTTCAGACCCTCCACCTCATCTTCTCCTGGGTTCAGCTCTCCACCCGGTCTGCACAGCAAGCAAACATCAGACACATCAGAGATCAATCTGGACACACACAGAAACACGCATGTGTGTGAGAACCAAACAGGAAGTGCTCACAGTTTGAAGAAGGTGGTCCCCAGCTGCAGCAGCAGGACGTGAGGCAGCCGGTGCTCGTGGACGATGAGGACGCCCTCCACCGTCCTACGCATACCCATCTTGTCAAACTCTTCACGCATCCGCTGGAAGCGAGCGGCGACCGAGCTGTCCTTCTCATACAGAGGCTCCTTGGTGCCAAAGGTGTAGTTGGTGAGCGGGTACCTGCAGACAGACAGACAGGCAGTCAGTCAGTCAGTCAGTCAGTCAGTCAGTCAGTCAGTCAGTCAGTCAGTCAGTCAGTCAGTCAGACAGACAGGTAGCCAGGCAGCCAGACTCACTGCTGCTCATTTAGTGGAAACTTTGTCCCATTTTACAGATCAGATGTAAATGTGACCTCAGTAATTCAGCTGATGATGACGTCAGAGGAGCAGATTTAAACACATTCAAAACGCAGTCTGATTGGCTCTCACTGCTCTGCGCGCTGGTAAAGAGCGTGCAGCTTAATCAGAGACTCTTCATGCACACTAGGACTCCTGCCCCCCCGGTCCCGGGTCCCCGGTCCCGGGTCCCGGGTCCCCCGCCCCCCACACTCACAGGTTGATGGTCCTCTCCAGGGTGAGCGGCTTGGCGGGGCCGCTGATGTATTTGTTGCCGAACTGCCCGGCCCCCCCGCGGGGCCAGCCGGCGGACGAGCGACTCGGAGGAGCCACCGACATGTTCACAGGTTCTACTAACGAGCTTCCGCCTGCAGTGGATCAGCACCGAGCGGGTTTGTCAAAATAACAAAGACAGCGCGGAATCCTGGAGCGGCACAAGGAGCTCTCCGCTGTCGTTGGCTTGGCTCCTCCTTTTCCGGCTAGCTGCTGTGCGCGGGCGACACCTGCTGGTGTGGAGGAGGAAACGTCTGGATTTATAAGGGAAACTCCAGCTGAGGCGGTCAGTTAATATGTTTACGTGTTCAACTTTAAAACTTTAACCTTAGGCAATAACCTTATGGAAATGTAAATCAAAGGTAATTAAATCGATCTCAAATGCTCTTAATGTACGCAAATGTACTCACGTTTACATGACGTCTGGGGCGCATTCATTAGTGCGCCCTCTAGTGGTAGAAGCACAGAACTACAATAGAGGAGAAGCTCGCATTGGTGAAGTAAATTTAGACCCGCACAATGTTCCTCCACACGCACACACACACACACACACACACACACACACACACACACACACAGACAGACAGACAGACAGACAGACAGACAGACAGACAGACAGACAGACACACACACACACACGGTGACTGTGCCTTGAGCTTCCTCACCCAGCTCCAGGTGATGATGTCATATCAGCACTAAACTCTTCCCGCCCTTGTTGGACGCAGTGTGTGAAGTTGTGACCTTAATAACTGAATGAGTCCAGTCGCCTCCTGGCCCCTGAGGTGACATCATACATGCACACACACACACACACACACACACGTGAACCACCAGGCAAACACACATTTGTTGTCAATAATGTATATTTATCCATAAAGACGCTGAGGCAAATTCAATATAATTCACTTCAATATTCCATTTAATATTCATACGTATGTCTCTTATCCATCTAATGTAAACATACTGCATCTGACCACAGTCCAGTGTTTCATGGTACATCATCACACGTGCAATGCAAAAAATCAAAGACAAGTTAGAAAAGGACAAAGACACTGCTGGATTTGTCAGTTACATCATCACACCAAGGGGATCTGAGTTCTTTGGTCCAGTGGCCCACCTGTGGTGTGCTGCTGCTGCTGTAAGGTGGTGGTCCGTGTAGGAAGTGCCATGGATCTCCCCCCTTTAACCCTTTCACCCTTTACTGTGGAACTCTCCTGCTCCCGTCACAGTAGTTGGTCCCGTGTTTCTCTGCTCTCCTTCCTGCTTGTAACTCCATCACTCGCTCTCTTTCCCTGACGGAGCTTCGTCCACTGCCGCAGCTTTTTTATCCTCTTCGTCGGTCCCGGTGCCGTCTTCCTGCGCCTCTTCTTCCCGTCTACCTTCACCGCTGACAGGAGCAGGTTGCTCTTGTTCACGCTCGTCGACCTTCCCGCCATCCTCAGGTGTTTTGTGCTCCTCGTCGGTGTTCTGGTTCTTTCTAGTCGTCTGAAGCGGCTCGTCTGCTATTGGGAGAACAAAACAACAAAAGACTCCATTCAGGACCTTCACACACACACACACACACACACACACACACATCAACAAAGCCACCTCCCTGTCACACTTGAAGCTAAG
This sequence comes from Genypterus blacodes, assembly GCF_046128005.1. Taxonomy (NCBI): domain Eukaryota; kingdom Metazoa; phylum Chordata; class Actinopteri; order Ophidiiformes; family Ophidiidae; genus Genypterus; species Genypterus blacodes. The sequence continues at coordinate 24,823 of NW_027467261.1, forward strand.
TGCTGCAGAGTGGCTAAGACAACAGCGTTCTCTTTTAGAATTCACTCTGTCAGTCAGTCAGTCAGTCAGTCAGTCAGTCAGTCAGTCAGTCAGTCAACCTTCTCTCCTGATGACTAAGGCAGGATGTGATGTTGTCCTCTGCCCTCATGGCCTGAAGCTCCCTGAGCTCCCAATCAGGCCAAGCTCCTGACATTTCATCAAATAACTTTCATCAATAATCTTTTCTAGAAGTGGTACCTGTCACAAACATGAGTCCTGCCCACCTGCTTGTGGCCGGCCTGGACTCCTGGTCTTGACTCTCAGCAGGAACTTGTCCTGATGTGTGAAAGGGCGGAGGCTGAAACTTACCTGTGAGCGTCGCTGCAGGCTCCAGACTGGATCCTTCTTCATCATCTTGGCCTACTCTGCCACTAGAGGGAGGTGGACCGGTCAGAGGGTGAGACGTAGGACTCCAACTATCACTAATGGGTGGGCAAGGGCCAGCTGGAGTCAGGGTGGTACTGGTGTTAATTGGTTCCGGCTCAGTTGTGGGCTGGGAGCTAATTGCAGCTGCGGTTGTTGAGATGCCGTCTAAGTGGTCCGCTGCACCAGACGAAGAGGAAGAGGCGGAGAGGTCAGGGGCGGGGGCGGGGGCAGGGGGAGAGATGGATGTCATGCAGTCAGTGGTTGTTGGGCTGGTAGTATCAGAGGAGAGGGGGGCAGTGGAGACTGGGAGGGTCTGGCCTGTGGAGGCGTCAGGGGACACTGGAGCTGGGTGGGTGGGGATGTTTGAGTCTGGGGGAGGGGCTGTTGTTTTAGCGACACATGAAATTGGATCTACAGAGCTGGCAGTCGTGACAGAGATGGAAGTGGAACCATCAGGAGCTGATGATGTTAATGTGCTGGTGGTGACTGCTGAGGCTGAGATAGGATCAGCTGAGATAGGATCAGCTGAGATAGGATCAGCTGAGAAAGGATCATCTGTGATAGGATCAGCTAAGAAAGGATCAGCTGTGATAGGATCAGCTGTGATGGGATCAGCTGTGATAGGATCAGCTGAGATAGGATCAGCTGAGATAGGATCAGCTGTGATAAGATCAGCTGTGATAGGATCAGCTGAGATAGGATCAGCTGAGATAGGATCAGCTGAGATAGGATCAGCTGAGATAGGATCAGCTGAGATAGGATCAGCTGAGATAGGATCAGCTGTGATAAGATCAGCTGTGATAGGATCAGCTGAGATAGGATCAGCTGAGATAGGATCAGCTGTGATAGGATCAGCTGTGATAGGATCAGCTGAGGTACGGTTTGGCAAACAGGGTGGAGCCGACAGGTTTGTGTCGTTGCTCTGAGAAGAAATGGTTTCTGTGGTAACGGAGGGCGAAGTTATGGTTGCTGAGCTGGAAGTGACAGAGTGGCTTTGAGTCATGAACTCAGAGGAAGAGGACATCACTGAGGGGGGGGCTGGGGGGCTTGTTGGAGGGGTAGATGTAGAGGGAGACAGTAGAGCAGTAGTACCGCTCACGTTGCCTTCAGGGACTGAGGCTCTGCTGTGCCGCTCTGTCACATTCATGGCTGCTGGCTCTGCTGCAGCCGAGCTAACAGAGTCGCTGCACACATCTGCGTCAGCCGGAGCCACGGTACCGGAAGGGGAGCTCTGTAAATGAGTGGAGTCAGGGACCGGGGGGTCTGTGGGGGCCGGGGTGGACGAGGCCTCAGTGGGACTCAGCTTAGTGGGGGTTTGGGTCTCCCCTTCCTGAATCTTGGCCAGTTCGTTCTCAGGTGTGTTGCGTCCAGATGTGGTGGGGGGGGGCCCTGATTTGATCACCGGCTTTGGGGGCAGAGCAGGTTTCCCAGCGGACTCGTGTGCAGAGACACTTGGCCTAATTTGATGTCTTGTATCTAGAAGGAGAAATGAATATGCAAATGAGTCCTGAGATGATTGTGTGCATGTAAGAGTAAGTATGTGTGTGTGTGTGTGTGTGTGTGTGTTACCTGAAGAGGCAGACATGGTTCTAGGTTTTGTGAAGGTTGGCGGTGGCTCAGGTTTGCTGTCTATGATGGTACCTGAGGCACACAGATCAGTTACATCTCATCTTACCTCAGAGCAGCATCACGTCTCTATCATGTCTCTATGGACACAGAGCAGTCTTATACTCTTATACTCTTATACTCTTATACTCTTTATGAGATCTGACATGTTTTTAATCCCTTGCAGTCTCTGGTTCAGACACAAATCCATCAGCAAGCAGGATTCTTTATTTAAACTAAAGTGAGGTCATGACCCTGGATACCAAGCAGGTGACGGTTGCCTACCTTCAGATTCTGCCTTCTTCATCTCTCCCTCCTGACTCTAGAAGAGAGAATCAGATCTTTCAGATCTTTAGAAACGGTCTGTTTGCCTCCAAAAGCACATCTAAATATAGAAAGCTGCGCTCACACACCTGCGTCTCTCCTGGCTGGGCTTTGGAAACTCCAATCCGTTGAAGCATGAGATGGAGTTTCTGCTCAAAGCTGTGCTGCCCCTCAAACTGTTTCTGAAATCAGACACAGCACAGTGGTGAGACGTTTCCAAAGATCGTCCATGTCAGTGTGTCCCTGCCTGTGCTCACACTCACCTTTGCAGTGTTCTTGGCATTAGTGGATCCTGCTGCTGCTGCTGCTGAGCCTGACAGCAGAATGAGTGACTGGGACTTCCCCTCTCTGAGAGCGCGGCGGGGGGGCACCGCTTCACTCCTCAGCGGCGGAGCAGCAGAAACGGCCGTCTCCTGAACCGAGGAGTCACCGGTGACGGCAACCCCAGCTTCTTTTCCTTTCTCCTTTTCATTCTCCTTGTCCACCTCCCTCACCCGGTCCTTGTCCTTCTCGGCCCTGGCCACCTCCCTGAGGGGTCGGATCAGATCGGCGATGGAGGCCTTTTTGGGCCGGAGCTCCTGGCTTGCCTCTGATTTCAGACCCCGTCTCTTTTTAAGGGTGAAGAAGTCGCCCAGCTTCCTCCTGAGTGTTTTTGTGGGGGGTGGACAGGGCACAGAGCTGGCAGGAGCCACCTCGTGCACCGTGATGGAGGACTCCTCATCCTGTGGTGTCCTGCATGAACATGACAGTGTGACTCTATGCTCACTGGACCATTCGGGGGTTAGGATCTAGATTAGTTCAGTATCTGGTTGAAGGTGTGAGCTGGTGATACTCACTGGGTGTCAGCAGGAAGTACTCTCTTGGTAAAGAACTCTTCTACTCCTTCATCCACTCTCCCCATGTGCTCCAGGGCTTCATTCTCACTCTCTATTATCGTCTCCTGATCACCACACAGATACACAGGGAACACAAACAGGACAGTTCGGCTCAAACCAACGGACGATGAGAAGAAACCTGCATGATACATAACTTCATTACATAACCCACAAAAAGTGACACACACACACACACACACACACACACACACCAGCTCATCCTCTGCTTATACACACACACACTTTCCCTCTAAGTTGATCTTCCTGCAGTGAAAGCGGCCCAACCTTTTGTTTAGGTGCTTATTCAAACCGACTTCACTTTACTTTGATTACAGTAATAGATTTGTTTCAGATGTCATGGAAACACCACAGTGCCACTCAAGAAGAAGAAGCTTACTCTGCAGAACACACCAGCATTACGCAACTGCACCTCGACATCCAGGCATGTAAGTGTCAGTCAAAGTGATCCTCCTCCTCCTCCGCATGCGTTTCCTGAATGGGCCGACTCTCCTCATACTCTGATTACGCAACATGTCGTGTTTATTTGGCAGAACCACAGAACCTGATGAAGCCCGTTCAGACGCCTCACTCTTCTTCACAGTTCTGCCTGCATCGCTGTAGAGAACTGAGTGCATGTAAGTGTAGTGATGGTCTAAGTTAGTGAGAGGAGGAGGGACATTCTGGTTGAAGAGTGACATTTTGACATGTCCAGCATTACAATGTGTGTGTGTGTGTGTGTGTGTGTGAAGGCTGAGCTCAGTCATCCAGCTGGGCTATGCATCATCCAAAAGGCTTCAGCCCTGAAGTAGCAGCTTCTCCTTCCACCTGGCAGACGCGCCCATCACTGGGAGAGCTCCTCCCATCCCTGGTAGAGCTCCGCCCATCCCTGGGAGAGCTCCTCCCCCTGTGTGATGCAGGTGAGCACTGGAGGGTCAATCACATTAGGAGCGTGCAGCAGTTGACATTGCTGCTCTGATATCAGTCTCTCCCAGCCCAGCACCCATGGGCGTGTCTGCCAGTGCACTGATTGCACTTGAAGGTGTGTGAGAGCCTCATTTAGACCAATTAAGGCCCATTCAAAGCAAAACCAGTTTGTTTGAAAACCAACACAGATTCTCTTGAACAATGGTTCTATAGAACCCAAACGTTCACTTCTCTACCACATTACGGCAGGTAGCAGCAGGGCTGGGTTGGTTTAAACTGGTCCTGCTGTCATGCTTCAGCCTGCCTCCTGGGGGCCGGCTGCTCAGTAACATACGATCCAGGGTCAGCGGGTTTCACATGAAGAAATGAAAGCAAGATAACTCATTTTGCCAATGTAGGTAATACGATAACCAGATTGCAGCTCTACGGCCGTGCATCAGCCTGATCACGTTAACATCTGTGCCCACCCGTGGCACAGAGAGCAGAGCTGGACTGCAGAGCTCAGATTTAGCAGAAGTCGCTGTTACATGATCTCCTGTCAGGGGAATTGCTTGGTTTTTGTCTCACTGGCCACCGGCTGCAAGGGACGGACCGTGATGTCTTTAGTCTAGCAGCTCTGTGAAAACACGGTCGCCTCTGTGGAAAATGGAGAGGATGGCACACACACACACACACACACACACACACACACACACACTCACACGCTCACACCTATATACCAGTGTACGTTTCGACAGATTGGCGTGATAAAAAGCCCTCACACAGATCCCTGCCCTCACTAATCCATAGCAGTCGCACTCCTAAACGCCACAAAATAGCAGGTGTGTATTGTTGAAGGAGCCGGTGGCCGGTACAATGGAGCCTCATTCAAGCAGGCACCTACTCCAGCACTCTCCCTCCATCCTTCCCTTCCCCCTGCCTCTCCCCTCTGCAGCCTCTCCTCTCCTCTCCTCTCCCCCCCATCCATTTTCTCTCCACACAGGCTCCCTCCTCACACACACACTGATGCACACCATCTTCCCCTCTCTCTCGCTCCATGTTGTTCATTGCTTCACAGTACCTGCGGTCTGCTGGGACGGTAGTTGAGTTTTTGTCGGTGAGGTCTTGGTCTGCTCTGGGTGTAGTGCCTGAGCGCTGGTCCGCCCAATGGCAGCTCCATTGGGGAGACACGGCGCGCTGTTGCCGTGGAGCTCTGTTGCCTTGGCTCTGTTGCTGAGGCACCGTTGCTAAGAGCGCAAGCACCAGCAGTATGTAATGCCTCCACTGAAGTGGGAGGGGCCAGGCTGGCTAGACTGACAGATTTGACAACAGAGCCTCGCCTTTCTCTACACCCTCCCCTCTGAGAGAGAAGCCATGAGAGAAAGATGGAGAGAAACCCAGAGGAGGCAGAGAGAGAGAGAGAGAGAGAGAGAGACACTGGGACAGCAACAAGATTTGATTCATCTGTGGAAACCTATAACAAGGACGCAGGTTGATTTGTGTTTAGATAGAAATGGCAACGACCGGAGTGAACAAAATGTTCTGGTGGTTATGTAACAAATTAATAATTAATTCTGTATGCGGAGAAGCTGCTTTGATATGCTGTGAGTGATTGGCTGTCCTGTTATGTTCTCACTTCTCCAGAATTGTGGATTATGTTGTGAAGGAAAGGAGAACCACACAGTGATTCTTCCTCATTAATTATGAGGACAGGAAGGTCTCAAGCCACAATTACAGCCATTCCTCTGAGGATTGCTGGTGTTGTAAACATCTTCAGCCACCAGCCGGTCTTCCCTGCTTTCTCACCGCACATTAGGGGTCGCAGGACTTTGTAGTACATTCTCAGCTAAATAAGTCTCATCTTCTAAAGATCCATTACATTCATTGGAGGAATATGAGGAGCTGAAGAAAATGACAAACAGATTCAATTCACTTGGGTTTATCTGATATGATCCATATGACACAGACTTCTTTATGGAGCTTTCATTTATCACACATAACAGACTCACATCCTCAACCATCAAAATCTATACAATGTCTTTCATTTAGTATTTACATTGCACAACAACTTCTATATTTAATAGCATATCGACTTTGACAAAGATTGTATGTATTTCTAAAGTGAATGAGTTCACATGACGTAAACGTGATTAGATCAGCTTGTGTAAGTTCCTCCATGGGCTTTCAGAAGGACTCTGTGTATGTTCAATACAATTTCACAATATACAGAGCCCATTTTATACATATACACAATAGCATTTACACAGTATTACTTTAAACTTTATACTCATACAAATAGTATATATGCAAAAACAAATTTACTTTAGAGGTGTTGTGTGCCAGACACACACACACACACACACACACACACACACACACACACACAAACACACACACTACAGATACATACAGTATTTCTTCATTCTACGCTGTGACATCATTATTTAACAAAATTATTTGGAAGACTTGGAATCACGACACTAAGCAAGACTGTGAATGTGTGTGTACGTGTGTGTACGCGTGTGTCACAGACGTTGGCCCCGCCCTACACTTCCACAGCTCCTACTGCCCCCTGATGGCTGCTTTGATGCAGCGTCTCCGTTTCTTTAAATGAAGCCGTAAGTTAAATGTGTTGCTTTTTAAGTTCGCTCGATTGTAATATCCAAACTCATCGCAGCTCAATGATTTGTTGAACGTGAGCTGTGATGTTTATCTTCCTCGTCATCCTCTTCCCCCTCGCTAAGCCACGCCCACGCGTGAATTCAAATCTGGCGCCCAGCGCGCGCAGTGATGCTGCGACTCCTCCCCCTTTCCCCCTCGGGTGCTCTTTGTGCGCATGCTCACCAGCCCTTATGGGCCGCCATTTTGTGTTGGGCCCACTGCTCCAAAGCGGGAGAAAACTATTAGTCTGGCGCACAGCCGGTCGGGACGTTCACAGCGGAATCTGAGCAAGAAAACGCGGACACCGGGCCTCCAACCGAATATATCGACCAAAAGAAGCAACAAAGAGTAAGTACAACGGCCTCTTTGGCCCCAAACACGGAAACGTTTTTGTAGGAGCCGTCGTCGGCCTCTAGGTGTCACGGTAGGGCTTACCGGCCAGGCGGCTGGCGGGGGGTGTTTGTCTCCCTCTATCGTTATCCAAAATACACTTAATCCATCTATAAACTGCAACTCGGCGTCTCGGTTGAGTGTATTCGTGCTTTTTGTCCCAAATAGTGGCGTGTTTGCGCAGAGATGCTCGTGTACGCAGGGTTTATGTTTTAACTTAGTTCGGGCCTGACGTCCATCTTCTCGTGCCCTTTGTTTCCTGTTTTCAGTCGCGCTCGCGCCTCTCGAGTTACTCAAACTAACAGAGTTGATGTTAAAGTGCTTTCTGCTCCTTTCACACCGAGACACTGAGCTCACATCAGCGCTACATGTTCCTAACACGATCCCGGTTCATATTAGAGGTCAGTGAGGGACTTGGGAAGGTTTGATTATTGATCGACAAATGACGGTTTGGGGCTCCCGATTACAAACGGACGCGAAACGGCGACCTAACTCCTGCTCGACCCTCCGGAGCTTAAAGTGAGCTCTAGTTCCACTTTTCACACCAGAGACGGACAAAGCGAAGCAGCAGCAGTTAGCATCGAGCGCAGCTGTGAGGCTGATCAATCAAATATACAAACTTTCATTTGAAAACGCACCGTTAACTACTTATATCTCCGAGGCAGAAACGCCGAGCTCTGTCTTTGGTCTGTAGCAGAGGAAGTTACAGATATGAACTCCTATGTCCACTGATACTAATGAATGATTGTTGAAAAGCTTGATTAATCTTTTTTCTTTTGATTGTCTTGTGCATATAGTTTGTTTAACACGTGGACATATGCCGATCAAAGCTGCACAGGAAACCAATAAAATGATTCAGTTTACAAGGCGACATGTACCAGCTGTTTAATCTGTATCTGATAAACGGATAGAAAAGATGAATTGATTGTTGAATTAACTTCCTCTTCTGATCACTTTTGGCTTTGCTAAAGTCTGAAGTAAACATCTGGGCCCAGTGAGCTAACATTAGTGCTCATATGAGGATAGATGAGCCTGATCCTTTATTAGGGCCCGGGCCGAGTGCAGACACGTTCAGCCTGGAACTCTGTGTTACTTTACTTTACTTTACCTGACTCATGATGGCCTGCATGTGAGTGTGAAGCCTCCAGACTCCTCAGTGGTCACATCTGAAAGGTAGTTCTCTCTGTGGTAAACACAGCAAAGCACCGGCCTCATTTAAAGGAACATCACTGTAAAATACTCCAGACCTGCATCTTCAAATGGATCCTTTTAAAATGTAATTCAAGCAGTTAGATGGTCTTAAATGTTGCCGTCAGAGCAGAGCCCACACACACACACACACACACACACACACACACACCGACCTCCAACTCTGAACACTGTACGCAGGTTTAGAGTTTACTGCCCATTTTCTAACCACATGTTTTCATCTCAAAGGTGTTGCTCGGCGCATTGCCATGGAGGGCGAGGTCGTTTCCATGGATACAGCTCAGGCAACTGCATTGGCCGCTGAAGAAAAGGGCCTTACTGAGGCCGGAGAGGCCTTGATGCAGGCGGCGACCATAGCAACACAAGCAGAGGTGACGGGCAACATGGAGATGATGGTGATGGACGCTCTGGATCCGACTCTGCTGCAGATGAAAACAGAGGTGTTGGAGGGCGGCGGCACAGTCACGGTTACCGGCGGAGACGAGGGTCAGATCATCACGCTCCAGGTTTGTATCAGACACAAGTTAGACTGAAGAACTCATTCGTCCCCATGACGACCCCGTCAATGAGCTCTGGATGCTCTGTGCAGGTGGTGAACATGGAGGAGCAGGCAGGTGCTGCTCTGGGTCTGGGTCAGCTCCAGCTGGTTCAGGTCCCGGTCACCACAACCACCGTGGAGGGGCTGCAGGCCACCTTTGTGGAGGCCTCAGCTAATAAGGACGCAGAGCCGGTGATCTGCCACACTCTGCCTCTACCTGAGGGCTTTCAGGTGAGGAAGATTCCCCACACACACTCCTCCCCTCTGAGTCACAGCTCACTGCAACGTTCAAGTCCTGACTGGTTTGTTCTGGTCTCCTTCAGGTGGTGAAGGTGGGAGCTAATGGAGAGGTGGAGACGGTGGAGCAGGAGGAGCTCCAGGCCGCCCACGAGGAGCTGCAGGCCGCTCGGGTGGAGGAGGAGGAAGAGGAGGAGGTCATAGAGGGGGAGCCTCTTGATGTCATACAAGAGGACCTTGAGTGGACCAAGGACCCAGACTACCAGCCCATCACCACCATCAACAAGTCCAAGAAAGGGAAGAAGAGCCGGCTGCGTTATGCAGACGGAGACCGAGGCATGGACGTGTCTGTGTACGACTTTGAGGAGGAGCAGCAGGAGGGGCTGCTGTCAGAGGTCAACGCTGAGAAGGTGGTGGGCAACACCAAGCCGCCCAAGCCCACCAAGATCAAGAAGAAAGGTCAGAGGTCACCAAGGCCCGGTTGCTGTGTTGCCCTCGGTTGTAGTTGCTGTCCTTTACTCACCTTCCTCTTTGTGTCCAGGGGTGAAGAAGACCTTCCAGTGTGAGCTGTGCAGCTACACGTGTCCACGCCGCTCCAACCTGGACCGACACATGAAGAGCCACACGGACGAGAGGCCGCACAAGTGCCACCTGTGTGGGCGAGCCTTCAGGACGGTGACGCTGCTGAGGAACCATCTCAACACACACACAGGTGAGCAGCAGGAAGCTTCCAGGCTGCTGGCTCTGGGTTTGTTTCCTGTTGGCGTCGGTTAATCGTTTCCTGTGGTGTTCTCAGGCACGCGTCCACACAAATGCTCAGACTGTGACATGGCGTTTGTCACCAGTGGAGAGTTGGTGCGTCATCGTCGCTACAAACACACACACGAGAAGCCCTTCAAGTGCTCCATGTGCGACTACTGCAGCGTGGAAGTAAGTGACCTCACCGTCCTCTGGAGGACCTGGCCCGTCTCCCCGGCCCCGCCCACTCTCTAAAGCGTCCGTGTCTTTCCTCAGGTGAGCAAACTGAAGAGGCACATCCGCTCTCACACGGGGGAGCGGCCCTTCCAGTGCAGCCTGTGCAGCTACGCCAGCAGAGACACCTACAAGCTGAAGAGACACATGAGGACACATTCAGGTAGGACGCCGCCCACCTCCAGTCGTCCCCACCAGGCGCCGGCCTCCTGGGTTCTGACGCTCTGTCCCCCTCTGTGCTGCAGGTGAGAAGCCGTACGAGTGTTACATCTGCCACGCCCGCTTCACGCAGAGCGGCACCATGAAGATGCACATCCTGCAGAAACACACGGAGAACGTGGCCAAGTTCCACTGCCCGCACTGTGACACCGTCATCGCACGCAAGAGCGACCTGGGTACGTCTGTGTTGCCATAGTGCTCCTGATATTATGGTCTGTCTGTCATTGTTCCATTCAAGGCTGAACACGTCTCTTTCATGCTGTAGCAGTTAAAGTTGTGTTCTCGTCAGAGCTCTCCTCTCCTGCCCTGTTGCCGTGGCACCGCCTGTCTCTACGCATCTCAATGATTGATCCTCTCTTCTCTCTCAGGTGTGCATTTGCGGAAGCAGCATTCATTCATCGAGACGGGAAAGAAGTGTCGTTACTGCGACGCTGTGTTCCACGAGCGTTACGCCCTGATCCAACATCAGAAGACCCACAAGAACGAGAAACGCTTCAAGTGTGACCAGTGTGACTACTGCTGCAGACAGGTGTGTGTGTGTGTGTCTGTGCCCCCGTGTACGTGACGGGCGTGTAGCGTGACGGTCTCTGTGTTTGTTGCAGGAGCGCCACATGATCATGCACAAGCGCACACACACCGGGGAGAAGCCGTTCTCCTGCAGCCAGTGTGACAAGACGTTCCGTCAGAAGCAGCTGCTGGACATGCACTTCAAACGCTACCACGACCCCAGCTTCGTCCCCACCGCCTTCGTCTGCAGCAAGTGCAACAAGACCTTCACCCGGAGGGTAGGGGTGACCTCTGACCTGTAGTGGCTCTCTGGCGCTAGGGGGCGTGGCCTGTTTGGTGACGGTTGTGTCTGCTCCGCTCCTCAGAACACCATGCTGCGTCACACCGACAACTGTACGGGCGAGGTCGGGGAGGAGAACGGCTCCCCGCCCAAGAGGGGCCGCCGCGGCAGGAAGAGGAAGATGCAGTCCAGGAGAGATGAGGATGACGACGACGACGACGACGATGATGAAGAGGATGAGGAGGATGAGGACACTGGTAGGGCCGAGCTTCTGATTAGCAAACCTTGTTGTCCTACAGGTTACAGTCAATCATCCCCTGACCTGTGTGTGTGCGTGTGCTAGAGGCCGACCTGGATGAGGAAGCAGAAGAGGAAGATGAGCTGCTAGCTGAGATTGAGGTGGAGCAGGCCCCGCCGGTCGTCCCCATCCCAGCCCCCGTGGACCCGCCGGCCAAGAGGAAGCGCGGCCGCCCCCCAAAGAACAAACCAGACAGTGAGTGACAGGCCTCCTACTTCCTGTTGGTCCACCTTTATTGTTAGTTTGAAGGCCATAACTGGTTTTGACTGCTGTGTTGCTAGGATACCACCCAGCTCCAGTTCAGATGATTGTACTGCTAAAGTCTGGACTCATTGAGCGTCCATCAGTGTGTCTGCACAGAGGAACTCTGTCGCCCCCAGTGGGCAGATCTGATACTACAGGGAGAAAATGGCTCTTTGGATTATGTGACGCTGGCTTCCATCATCACTCATTTGACTCTCTCTCTCTCCCTCTCTCTCTCTCTCACAGCGGCCGCCATCATCCGTGTGGAGGACGAAGTCACTGGAGAAGTGGACGACATCATTGTGAAGAAGGAGGTGGGAGCCGAGCAGGAGGAGGAGGAGGCGGCGGAGGAGGCGGGGCCTGTGGAGGTGAAGGCAGACGCGGGGCCCAAGGCGGGGGAGACGGCACCAGAGGCCGGGGCCCCCCCAAACGGAGACCTGACCCCCGAGATGATCCTCAGCATGATGGACCGGTGATGTGAGGGCTCCACGTGTACACACAGACCCTCACACACACACACACACACACACACCTTCATTTAAGTTTTCAGATATAGGATTATGAAACCAGGATGTAATTTAAGATTTGCTCTTTAATCCTGTTAGATAAACACAGATTTTTAATAAAAACCTCTCACCAAAAATGAAGCTGTGTGTTGGAGGACAGACAGACAGACAGACGGGCAGACAGACAGACAGGCGTCACCGAGCTCCTAATGTTGCCGCCGCTTTGAGGCGCGGTCAGATCTACATTTATGTGGTTTTACAAAAGATGTACATAAACAATGAGTTTTTATATGTGGGAGCTTTTTAAGGGGCTGTTTTAGCATCGTGTGTGTGTGTGTGTGTGTGTGCGCGCGCTCACTGAAGAGCTCCACTGCCTCTCAGTCAGCAGAGAACAGAAGCCGGCCCCATGCAGGAGGACAAACATGCAGCATATTTTGGATCTTTGTATTTTGGTTTCTCTCTCTGGTAGCTTGTTGTTGTTGTTTGTTTCCTCTGGAGCTTCTAGATGCTTCATGCTCCTCAGCCTGAGCAGCTGCTCGCCGCTCGGCCAGGAGCCAACACTCAACATTCTGCTTCCTGTGTAGCCATTCCACTTTGGGTTGATGTTTTCTTTTTCTTTTTTTTTTTTTTTACTTTTGCTGATGCTATGATGCTACGCTAACTAGCAGCTTGAATGACATTTAATGACTGTGTGGCAAATGAACAGATGTATGACTGTAAAACCAATAAAAGAGTAGAACTCCACCGTGTGTGTGTGTGTGTGTGTGTCCACTCTGATGAAGCTTCATGCTCTTCCTCCTCTGATCTTTGCTTGTTTGTATCCAGGTGGACTTAAGTGTGGGTTAATGTGTCCAATGTTAACTTGTGATCCGCTTCACTCATCCAGACGCTCCTGCTTCATCTTCAGCATGGGTTTGAGTTTAAATACAAGCAAAGATCAGGAAAGAACCTAGAAGAAGAGCACACAACTGTGAGGAGGAAGAGCACACAGCTGTGAGGAGGCTTCTCCTTACCTCGAAGTAACAGCAGCCAATAATCATAATAATCAACCATAATCCTTCCAGAAGGACGCGTCTGCCCTTTGTCTCCAGCTGCTGGACCTCTGTGCTCCTCTGGTATGAACCTGGAGGAGCTTCAGGCTTCATCAGGTTGAGCTCTTCCAGCTGTGAGGCCTCCTGGCTCGATTACAGCTCACTGATTTGTTTCTCAGTTTGATTTGCTCCTAGGTTTCCCCTCAAAGTTTCCTTTTGAGATATTTTAAATATTCCTGTGACTTAGAAACATAAACAGCAGCAATATGATGCAAGATGAGGTAAGACGAGTCAGGCTGTGCTGTGCTGAGCTCTCTCCACCAGGGGGCGCCAGTGTCATTAGTTATAAATGCTATCAAATATTCAGTCCAATCAAAACATTTTTTTAGATTGAGACCCCGGATCTGAGTCCACTGGAACTGAAGGGGTTAATCAGAGGACGCCATTATAGATGCTGAAGAAGAAGATGAAGGCTGACTGAGTCTGTTTATCTCTCAACAACATGCTAGAGTCTGCCCCTGAGTCCCGTCCCCCCCACAGAACTTGAATTGGACTGCTGCCTTGGTGGAGGTATGAGGCCCGTGTTACTTTTTGTTATTATAACTTTACATGAAATGACCACAGTAGCTGTTTGTCCTCCTGATGCTGAGCGTCTGTCCCCTCTCATCCTGGAGCAGTGACCTCTGACCCCTGTGACTTCCTGTGTTTTGGAGGAAATCAGGACTGATCAGAGTGAATGATGATGTTCAACCAAACAAGTTAACTTGGTTCTAAACACACACACACACACACGGTTCTGTAGAATCCGTCAGGCTCGTTTCATCTCTTCTTCTCTCCACCAGCAGCTGGTGTTTGCACTCATGTGGCCTGTGGAGTTGCGGTTCAGATCAGAACCTCGGTCCAGCTCCTGCCTCACTGCGGTGGAAGCTGGTGTCAACAGCTGCAGCGCTCCACCTGAATGTTTCTGTTCAGGTTCTATGGGCCCGAGCGGCTATCAGACAGGATCCATCATGACGTCATCACAATTCCACTTCGCTTCCTTCTATTTTCTGGTTCACTCACGAATAAACTTTTTGCGTTGCAAACGAATCTACTTCTGGTCCAAACACATCAAAAATAAGCTTCTGGCCCATGAGGGGAGCAGTTCTGTTTTAGTGTAAACACGAGCCCAGGTGGGAGCGCGCGGGTCCTCCGGCACCCTTGGGTGACCGCTGCCGCCGAGTTTCTTTCTGCTTCCTAAGCTTCGGAAACATTGCGGCCGTTTTTTCCCTCCGGCTGCACCGCGGCGCCGCCAGCGCAGCACTGGAGGAAACTGACAGAGGAGGAGGGAAGTTAACAGTGCAGAGTACACACAACACGTCCGGTACGCACCAGGGTGTTTCAAAATAAAAGCAACGACAGCCGGTTTAGGTCCGATTACATGAAGTTTGTCAGATTAACACTGAGTGGGTTTGTCTTTCTATTCTCACCATCACTACATGGGTGGTCTTACGATGTGTGGTGTGTTTTGGACTTTGCTGTAAAACACTATGACGTAATTTAAAGTTATACACTTCAGTTCATTATTTTCAAATATCAGCCCCCACACACATCAACACATCAGACCTGCACAGCTGAAACTGACTGAAGGAAGCAGAGGGCGTGGAGAGTTTCTGTGGGGAATTTGCATATTTTCCCTCGGTCAGTGTGGGGGGTTTATCAGATTAGAACACACACACACACACACACGCACGCACACACACACACACACACACACTCTCCTCATACTTCATAACATAGAACTATAACATATCAACGACATGTTTGTTCTTCGCAGAATCAGAAACAGGTTCCTCTAATGCGACACGCCGCCAATCTTTTATTGCGAAAAACTCCTTGACGGAAGAAGCCGTGTGTTGTTCCGCTAGCTTGACCGTGGACACACAAACTGCGAAATCAGGGAGCAGAGACGGAGGACAGCGCCCAAACCTCCAAACCGAGCGGGGCATCGCTGACATGGGACCCGGGACTCTCTCTCCGGCCTGTCGGGCTCTCAGACTGCGGTAAGTCTCACCACTTCACCCCCAAGGTCACCGCCCGAGGCTCGGCGTGTTTTCCCCCTCAACTTCTCCTCTCAGTGATGGACATGAAGTCCAGGCCGAGCGGGACTTTGTTTGGCCCCCGGAGCTGCTTTTTGTTTGCGCGGACACTCGAGAGCGGAGAGGGGGGGCGGCGGACCCGTTGCGGGGGGGGGGCGGCGGACTGATTGTGGCCTGTGTGTGTGTGGGGGGTGGGGGAGTGGGAGTAACGGGAGTAACGGGACCGTAAATTCGGCTCCGTGCCCGAGCTTTTTCCTGCGTTTGTTTTTCTTCACCCGTATTCCGACAACAAGGATGTGATTGGCCAAGTGGCGTCACGTGACACAGAAACGTCTCACTTCTCTCTGGGGTTTTTTCCTGAATACGGGCGTGCATCACGTGTTTCCTCCTGTGAGCAGAGAAGAAGTCCAGAAGCTCCAGAACCTGAAGGAGGAACCGCGAGGAGAACACACAGGGCAGGGGTTTGGTGTTATAGTATTTGGACAAATCCCAGACAGAAGTAGAGTTTAAGTTCTGGTTCTGGAAAGCAGTTGCTCAGTATCCATGGAAACACCAAGGTCTATGTATGGAGTGTGTGTCTTGCTGTCACCGGGGGGGGGGGGGGGCCTGAGGAACCAAACCTTCATGTTCTGAAGTGTTCTCCTCTTATCTCCGTGGAGATTCAGATGATTCCTATGAGGCGGAGCTCTGACACCTGGACTGGGCGGAGTCAAGTGTCGGAGACTGTGAGCCGTCTAATCCGCTAATCCATCATAGAGGTGCTGCTCATACTCCTCTTCCTCCCCTGTGACACTCAGAGCCAGTGTGTGTGTGAGAGAGAGAGTGTGAGAGTGTGTGTGAGAGAGTGTGTGTGGGAGTGAGTGAGTGAGTGAGTGATTGTGTGTGTGGTCCCATTCCGTAGTTGTTGTGTATAATTGGAGCGTCCCTCTAAACGTGGTAAAGCAGGAAAGTATTGATCAGTTATCAGGAGCTGTGATCAGAGTTTGTTTGTAATCAAGTTTTGATTCCATTCAAAGATGTTTGGAGGAGGAGAGGTTAGGAGTCCTAGCTAGAGCTAAAGCTAAAAGTTGTCACACACAAAAACCAAAAACCAACAGCTTCCTGTTTCCTGTCATCGCCACGTGGAGATGATTCGTCACAACGCCATCATCTGGCTGAGTGATGACATGATGAGTGGACAACAAGCTGAGTGTGTGTCTGTGTGTGTGTGAGTGTGAGTGTGAGTGGGTGTGTGTATGTGTGTGTGAGTGTGAGTGGGTGTGTGTCTGTGTGTGTGTGTGTGTGTGTGTGAGTGTCTGTGTGTGTGTGTGTGTGTGTGTGTGTGTGTGTGTCCTCAGGACCTCGTGAGGTGAGAGCACACAGCTCCTCTTTGTTCTCCGCTCACATTAATCCTGCTAATGATCCCAATGTGAGGGATCAAAGGGGAAAGCAGCTGATCAGCCACAATAATCAATATGTGTGTGTGTGTGTGTGTGTGTGTGTGTGTGTGTGTGTGTATGTGTGTGTGTGTCTGCATGGCTGCACGTCCTTTGGCGATAATTGGTCACAATTGGAAGTCAAACTTTGATTATGGGATGTTCTCAGAGGACCCTGGGGCCTGATCACGCTGTACTTAAGTTACCATGGAGACCCTGGATGCAGCTTATCCACTTCCTGTGTGTTTGCTCACGAGCTCAGTCTCTGAAATAATCACAAGTCTGGACACAGCTGAAGCATTCTGGGTAATATAGGTTCACCTGTTAGTGTACGAGTGGAGGTGCTGGCTAAGGGGGCGGAGCCACCGAGGGGGGCTTGGTAGGGCTCCCCCCCCCCCCCCCCGCAGCGTCTTAGATGTAGAGCTTTTCTAAGGTGGAAGCTTTTCCTCCATGTTCTCCTGCTAATCTTCCCGGCTTGACTTAGAGCTCTAACCTGACCCCCGGCCTGGCCTTGTGTTCCCTCTCCTGCTGGTCCCACAGGCGGGGCAGGGAGGGGAGGGGCTTCAGTCAGAACAGGAAAGACTGAATCATAAACATAAGACAGAGCAGCCCAGAGCGGCGGAGGAAGAGGAAGCTCTGTTCCTTCTTGTTCAGTCTAAATGCAAACTGAACTGGATCGGGTGTCCGCTTCTGTTTTGGGGGCGTGGCCACGGCGAGACACGCAAACATTTCGCTCGAATCGACTCTCTGTCAGTCCGTCAAAGTACTTCCTGTCCACGAGCGACGTGGCGGCCGGAAGCCTCACAGCTGACGAAGCAGGGCGGCCGGCGTGAGTCCGGTCCGATCCAGCTTGGTCCGGCTCGGGTTTTATAAAAGGCCACAAACAGTTAAATATCTGTTATCTTAATAAAACACAAAGGCACCGCTCTGCCTCTGTGAGACAATGCAGAGCAGATGTGTGTGTGTGCGTGTGTGTGTGTCT
>NW_027467261.1:47500-67500 GCF_046128005.1 Genypterus blacodes
CTTCAGTGGTTGAACGTCTCTGAGGTTAGGGAGAGTTGATCAGTGACAGACAGACACGACCCGGTTATCTCCCTGAGGATTGATCTTTCTCCTGTCTGTGGCGTTTGTGTCCTGATGCTGTTTGCTTTCCCGGCCTGTTCTGTTTCAGCTGCTCCCTGACTGCTTAGTGTGTGTGTGTAGTGAGGTGTGTGTGGGCGTGGCTCGTGGTGTGAGGTGTGAGGCTTGTAGCATGTACCAGCAGAGGTGTGGTCCTTGTAGCTGTTTCATAGTGGTTGAGTAGCGCTCCGATCTGTCCCTCCTCTTCCTCACCTCGCTGAGGAGCGCCGGGCCGCCCGCTCGCCGCTGGAGGCGCGTCACCACGCCGCGACGGACAGGGCGGCCTCTTTACGCCGTGACGTCAGCGCCGCAACGAGGAGACCGTCCTGTTTACCGTCGGTGTGTGGGGACGTAGCTGCTGCTATGTAGCTAGTGTGCTAGTTAGCAGGATGAGGTCAGAGGTCATTATGAGCAGAGTGCTGTGACCTATCAGAGTTTATTATCTGACCTTTACACCCTTAGAAACTCTGTAGGTCAACAAACTTTAGACATCAAAGTGTTTTAAAATACTGAAGTTGAGTCTCGACCAAAGACCAAAGTGAGAGAGACAAAGAGTAACAAACAAAGAAGACCAGTCTGAATGTAAGACCTCAACTATCAACACCAGTTCATGAGTAATAAAGGCTTCCTGTCTCTCTCTCTCTCTCTCCCTCTCTCCCCCTCTCTCTCTCTCTCTCCCTCTCTCCCTCTCTCCCTCTCTCTCCCTCTCTCCCCCTCTCTCTCTCTCTCCCTCTCTCTCCCTCTCCCCCTCTCTCCCCCTCTCTCTCCCTCTCTCCCTCTCTCCCTCTCTCTCTCTCCCTCTCTCCCTCTCCCCCCTCCCTCAGTCTCTTCTGAAGCGTCAGGGTGAGCTGGAGAACGGGACGGTCTGGTCAAACTCCTCTGAGTCGTCTGACGACTCGTCCAGTCCCGCTCTCGCTCATCACGCTCAGAGACTGACGGCAGCGTCCGGCTCGCTGCAGCAGAGCGCCCTGAGCGCTCCTCTGTCCTTCAGCGCTCACCAGTCCAGCGCCTCCACGCCATCGCTGTCCTCCAACCAGGAGGAGGAGGAGCCCGACGGCACGGACGCCGTGTCTAACGGGCACGGCGGGGGCGTGGCCGACGTCAGCCCGGACTGCTCTGTGACCGACGTGGCGTCCGTCCAATCGGTGGACGTCTCTGAAAACTCTGCGGACCTGAACTCTTCCTGTCCAGATGTTTCCTCTCCTGCTCCTCTGTCGTTGACGGAGGCGGCGGTTGTTTTGGATTCGTCTGAATGCGGTGCCCAGGAAGCCGGCGTGGCGGGGCAGGGGGGCGAGGAAACAGGAGAGGACGCAGAGGGACAAACACAGCAGACTGAAGCAGGGACAGAGGAAGAGACCACTGAGGCAGAGGAGCAACATGAGGAAGAGGAGCAACATGAGGAAGAGGAGCAACATGAGGCAGGAACCTCACCACCGCATGAGTCCAAGCAGGCCGGAGACGCTCCAGCGGTGAGACACACACACACACACACACACGCACACACACACACACACGCACACACACACACACACACACACACACACACACACACACACACACACACACACACACACACACACACACACACACAGAGGTTTAGGCCTTCCTTGGTGATCTTGGCGTCTCACAGCTTTAACCCTTTGTGGTTTCCTCCACAGGTTCCTTTTCCCACCTCTGTCAGTTTCAGACAGGAAGTTGAAACGGCCCTTGAAAGTTTTGACTTTCTTAATTGTTCAGATCTTGATGAAGATGAAGTTGAGGAACAAAAGGAAGGCAGAGAAGAAAAGGAAGAGGAGGACGGAAGAATAGAGGACCAAGAGAAAACAGAGGAGAAAATAGAAGAAGAGGAAGCAGAAAAAGAGGAAGCAGAAAAAGAGGAAGCTGAGGAGAAAATAGAGGAGGAAGACGTGGTTGAGGAGAAACCCTACTCAGGAGGAAGGTTAGTCTGAAGCTCTCATGAGTCTGCTGAGCAACTCTGTGTCTCCATTTGACTCTCATTGTAAATGTATCTTCACTTATAGAGAAGCTGCTGCTCTGTAGCTAGCAGGCTAGCAGGCTAGCAGCTGTGACTCAGCAGTTCCTGGCTCAGTCCTAACACTTGTTCCTTTGTGTCTCCCAGCAGTGATGAAGAGGAGGCCGGCGCTTTAGAGATCCTCATGGAGGCTCCAGAGGGCTTCAGGAACTCTGATGAAGATGGTTACTCTGACTCTCAGGTGAGTCAAGTTCAACCAAACACCTTTGATTGACAGCCACAGGTCAACACAGATGTTATCTGACAGAATGAGATCAGAGTGAGGATGAAGATGTGTTGGTCCATATCAGAGCTGCAGTCTGAGCCAGAACCTTCGGAGCTCATGAGTTAGACCTGCTGACCTCTGACCTCTGACCTGCTGAGGAAAGGAACCAAACATCTCTAAAGTGCTCCAGCAGACTCCACACACACACACATCAGTGAGCCAGTCTGAGTCTAAGCCTCTGCTTGGTCTCTACAGGAGTCCAGTGTGGAGGAGCTGCAGGACCTGAGTCAGGTCCACATACCTGAGGAGGAGGAGGAGGAGCTCCACCAGGAGAAGGGAGACCAGCCACTCGGTGAGATGTTGTTGCCGTGACGACACAAATGCAGGCGTGCTGCGTTGATGTGTGTGTGTGTGCGTGTGTTGACGGAGCTTCTGTCTCTCAGCAGGAGGGACGGATCAGGAGGAGCGTCCGTCCTCCGCCAGCCATCTGGCCACAACCGTCTTCTAGAGTGGAACCAAAGCCAAACCTGGAGGAGCCGAGGAGCCGAGGCCTCCAGGACTCCAGGACTTCTCCTCTACCTGCTCAGACAAACGAGCTCTGCCAGGCGGTGGAGTTTGTGCATCACGTGTTTCTGCTGTTCAGACCACAAACATCAACGCGTCGGTTTCTTTCCAAAGTCCTTCCAAACACATTGTTGTGTATTTGATATCACGCTGCTCTGTCTGCAGACCTCTGCCAGAGTTACCGCTCCTCCCACCCGTGTTCCCATAACAACCATGAGATTGACCGATTGGTGTCACCTGACATGGAGACGTTGTCCTTGTTTCTCTGTTTTCAGTGACTGAAGCTTCAGTCTGAAGACGGAGAGATGTTTACACTCTGGTGTTCATGAGAGCAGAACCTCATGGCTGCTGGGCCGAGTGTGTTTACCAGAACCACAAGAACCTGTGACAGTGTGAGGAGCGTCACATGATGCTGCTCAGTGGCTCCATGCATGTGTGTGTGAGTGTGTGAGCAGCTGGTGGATCTCCTCAGGGTTCCCTCAGTGCCAGACATGGGACCTGCTTCTCCTGTCCAGGTTCTTGTGGTGGAAACCCTCGCTTCCTAACGCCGCCTCTGTTATTCCATGTCCACCTTCTTGTCAGAATTGGGGTGGGAAAAAGAAGCGGCCTCTTCCCTGTGATGCTAGCGGGTCATGTGATCTCTTGTTCTGTGACTGTGCGATGCCAGCTGTAGTTCAGTCTCTAAACTCTGCCAAAGGTTGTGGGACGGTTTCTGGCTTGATCCAGGTCCAGATTCCTCTTTCAGGACTCTCACTCCCACAGAGACCCTGAAGGGTTAAAGTGTTTGTGTGAGCGATCATGAGTGTGTTGGTTCAAAGCCCCGAGCAGCTGGGAGGAGCTTCAGCAGCATGTGATGTGTGTGTGTGTGTGTGTGTGTGATCAGGGACCAAACAGGAGGTCTCACATCTAATATCAAACATGAAGCTACAGATCCATGGAACAAGTCAACATTTACATCACAGGCAGAAGTTTACAGAGTCAGCTTTTACTTTGCCTTCATGTGTGCGACTCGTTTCTGATCCATGCCAACAAACCAAAGCTCACCTCACTGGACCTGCTGGCTCACCTGTGACCTCTGGTGCTTGAGTGTGTGTTGGTTATTGATTTGTTGACCTGATCAGGCCGAGTCACACAGGAAACTTCAGACTGAACAAAGGTTCAGATACAAACCACACTTTGGTCCAAATATTCAAAGATAAACGTGAAACCACTTAAAGCCCGAGAGGAACCAGGTTCTGACCCGAGTAAGCTATGTGCTGTGGAGCCGTGCAGGGGCGTGGCCACACGGGGGCGTGGCCACACGGGGGCGCTATAGTCTGTCTGCATAACGCTTCACGCCTTCACGTAGAAAAGTGCCTGGAGGTAAAGATGTAAATGAAGAAGAGGCTGAGGAGAGAAGTCTTTATTTTCTGCACATTAAGAGTTAAGAGTTATTTACTGTTTCATATAAAGATGACATATGTTCAAATGTTTATGTTCACAAATGTTTCAACTTTATAAAAAGGTTTCTGTAAAATAACAAAGCTTCTGTGTGTTTGTGAGTGAGAGAGCGTCCAGAGGAGCTCAGAGCTGTGCAGAGGGCCACGCCGTACGTTTACACAGGTTTACACACGTATGTTGTTACCACACACTCAGGCATGTACAGGCCTCAGGCTGGGTGAGCTCACCACACACACACACACACACACACACACACACACACACACACACACACACACACACACACACACACACACACACACACACACACACACACACACACACACACACACACACACACACACACACACACACACACACACACACACACACACACACACAGACAGACAGACAGACAGACAGACAGACAGACAGACAGACAGACAGACAGACAGACAGTTGTTGTTTGAGGGTTAATCACAGTTAAAAATTCTATTTAAATTGCAGATGAAGGTGAGTCAGATCTCTGAGCTGTGACTCTTCGCTGAATCTTAATAATTTATAAAAACACTACAAAGTACTGAAATCTTAAATCTATGAAGCATGAACCACGACCTCTGACCTCTGAGAGCACCAGGCCCTGCTGAGAGGAGGGTCAGCTGGTCCTATCAGAGGAGGGAAACAGGAAACACTTGCATTGTCTGCGTCTCATTCACAGGAAGTGGACGCTCCACATTCATCAGAGAACCTGATTGAGCTCCGCAACGTGTCTGAACCCTCTGAGTCACAATGATGTAATGATCTAATGTGTGTTACTGCAGCGTTCAGCCTCGTCAGTGCAACAGAACATCACAGCTACACACACACACACACACACACACACACACACACATAGAGGGGTCAAGTCTGAGCTCCAGGTTTCACATCAGCTCTGTGGAGAAATGAGAAGGTTAGGTTGCTGTGTGTGTGTGTGTGTGTGTGTGTGTGTGTGTGTGTGTGTGTGTGTGTGTGTGTGTGTGTGTGTGTGTGTGTGTGTGTGCGTGTGCGTGTGCGTGTGCGAGCGTGTGTGTGTGTGTCACCTAAAAGCTAAGCGGCTGCTCCATGGCGCCCCCTAGCTGCAGTAAGGCTGCACTGAGCCCGGCCTTCAGAGCGCCGTAGTCTGGCTCCTCTGAATACTGCAGAGCCGCCGCCTTGGTCAGATAGGCTTCAAACGCCGCTACACACACACAGAGAGAGAGAGAGAGAGAGAGAGGGCACATCACACACACGTGTCTATCATGTTTATAAAACATACATGATCAAACAGCTTTGACTCACTGGAGACTTTCTTCCTGCCAAAGCAGTGCAGCAGCAGAGCAGGCACGTCCTCCAGGTACCTGAGGGGGCAGCAGAGAGCTTTACACAGGGACAACAGCTGCTCTGAGGGAGGGAGGGAGGGGGCGGAGCTTAACACACACACACACACACCCCCATCAGGCTCTCTCACCTCTGTTTCTGTGCGGCCACACTCTCCGGCCTGGTGAGGTCGCTCCATGGCAGAGGCCCCGTGTGCCACCGCAGCATGCAGTACCCCAGAGTCTGAAGGTCACTGCGCCGCGACGGAGCTGCAGGGGCAACGAGAGGTCAGAGGTCCACACACACACACACACACACACACACACACACACACACACACACACACACACACACACACACACACACACACACACACACACACACACACACACACACACACACACACACACACACACACACACACACACACACACACACACACACACACACACACACACACACACACCTGCTCCCTTGTGAGCGTCCAGGCTGATGAACTCCACAGCGCCCTCGTGTGGCGTCCTGCTGGCCTCGTGGTACTGGACGTGCTGGCCACATGGTCGGTACCGGAAAGAGTGGCAGTATCCTGTGAGGTACACCTACACACACACACGCACACACACACTGACGGTGGGTGACCTCGACACCAGAGGGTGCTTGATGGCTGTGACTCTGCTGTGACTCTGCTGACCTGACTCTGAGGCTTTATGTAGACGTTCTCTGCCCGGATGTCGGCGTGGACGTACTCGTTAGAGTGGAGATACTCCAGCACGTCCAGCTGCAGGGAGGAGGAGGAGGAGAAACATCTGGTTTGATCTGTGAGGGCTGAGAGGAAGCTCAGAGAGAGAGGAAGGTTTACTCACGATGCTACAGGCAAGATGAAGAACGTCCGTCTCAGACAAACACTCCTCTTCCTTGATGACAGACTGCAGAGAGCGACCCATGTCCGGGAAGATCAGGAACCTGTGCGGGGAAGGAGAGGTCAAAGGTCACTCAGGATGACATCATGTGTGAGGCTGCAGCAGCAGGAGGTCTCACCTGTAGGAGTCTGAATGCAGGCCGAAGCCGAAGCACGACGGAATCCCCAGGAAAGACATGTTCTTCCGCTTCTTCCACTTGTGCACTAGGGGGAGACAAAGAGTATCTGTGTAATTAGGTTCCAGGCTCCAGCAGACCAGATGGTGATTTGGTGTTCCTCCTCACCCATGGCAGGCTTGGCAGCTCTCTGCAGGAAGTTCAGCTCATTGAAGATCCGTCCATCTTTGGCTCCCTGAGAAACAACACGCAGACACACACACACACACACACACACACACACACACACACACACACACACACACGTATGATGATGTTCTGTTAGCATGTGACCGGCTGATCGATGAAGATGAAGATGATGAAGAGGACCCACTCACCAGTTTGAGGACGTGATCCGACTCTCTGGACCGTGAGGACGCCTGATCAACTGAGGAAGAGAACAGGTGAGATGCGCGCACACACGCACACACACGCACACACACGCACACACACACACACACACACACACACACACACACACACACACACACACACACACACACACACACACACACACACACACACACACACACACACACACACACACACACACACACAGACACATGGTGGTATGATGAAGGCTACAGGCTTCTTAAGCTCCGCCCCCATTAGACAAGTACAACTCTTAGGGTTAAACTACAAAGGGGGAGGGGCTTGTGTGTGTGTAAACCTTTATAGAGCAGCTCCGTCATGTGGTGACCTAGCAGCTTCTCCAGCTTCCATTTCCTGCCAATGGTGTCCGTCACTTCCTCTCCAACCTCCAGCGGCTCCACAGCAAACAGACGCTTCGCCTTCTTGGCTTTGCCTTTGATGCAAACAAACAAACAAACAAACAAACACACATGGTGACATTCACCTCCTCAGGTCACTGCTGTGGTTATTCCCTCCACTGCCACCAGGTGTCACTGTAACACTGAGCTGAAGAACTAAACACTTGTATGTATGTATGTATGTGGGTTTACATCACGGACTCCCACCCTACATGTCAGTAAAGACTCAAATACTGCAGAAACTACAGTCTGGTGACCTTTGACCTTCACCTTTTGGAGAAGCATAGGCGGGAGGTGAAGCGGCAGAGCGACGCAGCAGTGGCGGCTCCTCTGTCTTGGCTGCTTTGTCACTGGGCTTGCTTCCTTCTTCTGCCTGTTTCCCAGCATGCCTTAGGGCCTTGGCCTTCGCCCTCGCTGCCATGACAACGAGCCACAGAAACAACATGTCAATCAACCGTGACAGCAATTTTTATTCAGACGCATCACTTGTGTTTCAGCTCACCGGGGGACTTTGAGGGAGAGGGAGACGCAGCAGGCCGGCCCAACGCCTCGCTGAGGTTGAAGGTCACCGCCTGCTGTTTCCCCGGAGTTACTGCACAGTTATCTGTCAACACAGATCACACAGCTCAGCTTTTTATCACACAAACAGATGAAGTATTTGTGCTCCAGTGCTTTGGGTTGATTGTGATGGAGAGACGCAGCTCAGTGGTTCTGTCACCTGTAGGATTGTTGGACGCTGCCTGAGTTGCAGAGACGTCCACCTCCCTGTCCAGACGAAAGGACTTCCGGGTCTTCCCCAGGGGAGGACGAGCACAGACTGGAGCACAGGTGGGACGCTCTGGGCCTGAGGGACAAGAGGACGCTCTGTGAGCACACACGGGTCCCCAGAGGGTCAACCAGCAGCTGGCAGCTCTCTTACTGTCTGTGTCTTTACTGCTGGAGAGGTTGGGTCCAGCTGCTGCGGGAGCAGGAAGCTTCTCCCCACAGGACGGACAGAACAGGAAGTCTGGCTGCAGCTTCGTCCCGCATTTAGGACAGAAGTGGAAAGACATCCTGCAGCGCAACAAACACCATAGCAACCACTCATCACATTACAAACACAACATAAAGGACTTAGTGTTGATCGTCTCCTTTAAATAGTTTATTCGTCAAAGGCGATTCTGCTGTTTTTAACGGAGATAAACAACATTAACCGAGCTAACTGAGAACAACGTGGAAAACAAACATTCACGCAGCAAAGCAGAGCTAATAACTTCTCCCGACTGTTTATTTACCTAAAAACATTAATAGTCAGCTTCTATTGTCAAACCGGAAGCATTATCTCCACCGCAGCTCTCTGTAGCTAAACACATATTTTAACATAAAGTAACGTTACAGTGAATTAAACCGCTTTGACTCGGTTTCACTAAAACGGTCGCACAGCCCGAAACAAAACAATAAATGGGTGTGAAATAATAAAAACGTCTCAGTTACCTTCAACACTTCAGTGTGTTTATGGTTTTTCTTCTTCGTTGCCTAAAGTTGCTTTAGTGCCGCAGCGCCCCGAAGTGGATCGGAGGACAGGCAAACAATCACACTAGTTTTACAATCAGAAGTTGTTTTCTACACACATAAATCTAAAACAAACTATATTTAAAACACAGAAATATAAAAGCATGAAAATAGCGGCAATTTGACTTTTTCATAGCGCGTTGAGTCGATAAATATGGATCAATCAGGGTCAAAACCGATGATAAGTGAGTGTAGAAAGCCGGATCACGGATCAATTAGTACAACTTACAAAAACCGTTGGTGACCAAGTTCGACGAAGACGTAAAAATCATGAACTTTTGTAAAATGGAGTATCATTGAACAAACAGAAACAGAAACGAACACACCCAACAAACACAACAATGGCACGGAAAGATCAAAGTCCCTGAGGTAAACTCCTCGGTAAGGAAAGTCGCTATTGGCTGTCCTAAACGTCGCTTGAAGTCGAAAAATGACGTCATCGCCAATTTGCATAATTGAAGACCTGTATCAGAATCTGAATCAGAATCGCTTTAATCGCCAGTTAAGTTAACACTTAAGAGGAATTTGCTCTGGTCCTTGGTGCGTACAAATAACATCAAGAGACAACAAGAAACATATGAAACAACATATAAAACAACATATAAGAACAGCAGCTCGGGAATTAAATTAAAGAAACACACTAAATGAAAAAAATAAGCTAAATGAGTACTGTTGAGTAAAGTGTTGAAAAGTGTTAACAAGGGTTTATTGTGATAAATTAACTAAATTGAATACTGTAAGTAAAATAAAGTGAACGTGCAGGGGTTTGTTGTGACGTCAGCGGAGGACCCGGGCCTTGTTGATAAGGCTCACTGCAGAGGGAAAGAAGCTGGATTTGTGGCTTGGGTTTTGGTTCTGATGGACCTCAGCCTCCTGCCAGAGGGGAGGGTTAAAAACAGTTTGTGTCCAGGGTGGGAGATAAGTGACTGAAGCTGTGTGTGAGTCCAATGCAGTAATTTATTTTAGTGTGACCGTGAAGAGCCGTGTGTGTGTGTGTGTCCTCGTGTCCGCTCTGCTCTGTCTGCAGTGCGTGGCTACTGTGAGTGACAGCCTGTGAATGCTTTGTTACCACGTTGCCATGGTTGCGACTCCCCGCTAAATCTGGCGACTTTCCAAATCCTCTTGGCAACTTCTTCCGTCAAAAGCGACTAACGACAAATCTAGCGACTTTTTCTGGTGTTATTGGAGACTTTTGGAGACTTCTGGTGTTTTGAAGACTGTGACGTATCGTTATGCAGCTACTGTGCACAACGACACACACACACACACACACACACACACACACACACACACACAGGCCTCCTCCTCCTCCAGTTGGTGACTCTTAGGACAGCCAATAGCGACTTTCCTTACTGGGGACTTAGCAACACTGTTTGTTACTGTGGAGGCGCTCGCGGCAGCACCCGTCAATGTCTCCAAAACAGCAGAAGTCTCCAATAACTCCAGAAAAAGTCGCTAGATTTGTCGCTAGTCGCTTTTGACAAAAAAAAAGTCGTTAAGAGGATTTGGTAAATCGTCAGATTTAGCGAGAAAGTCGTTAACATGGCAACACTGCGAGAGGCACGTGCGCCAGGTGCTACAGGAGCAGAGGAGCAGCGCGAGCGGGCCATGGAGAGCCTGATGCTGCAGGTACGCCATGTTTGTTTGTTTGCGCCGACATTTTGAACCCTGCTGGTCAGGCAGTAAGTTCAGGCTACATAACCATTCATCACAAATGTATCCAGATTGTGTTTGCAAACAGTTTATTCACTTCCAGTCTGTGTGTGACGCGTTCATACTCATTTACGCCAGACTACAGGTGGGACACAACGTGGCTCAGTTACATGGCGTATTTCCGGTTAACGACAAGCAAACATTATATATGGACGTGTTCCGCTCTGAAGTGTAGTTTAGAGCTCCGTCCTGGCTCTACGACACATGTGTCAAACTCAAGGCCTTCGGGTCGAATCCGGCTCGCCACGTCATTTTGAGGCCCGCGAGAGCAAAATAAACGTCTATGCTGCTTAGAAGCGTACCTTGTCCATAAACTACCTGTCCGGAAACACAATGCATGTCGGTGTTGTGACCCGTGAAGTGACGGCATCCCGCCACTAAAGTGCAGCGGTTCCACATCAGCGTCAGATCCGCGATTAACGGAGGTGATTTTCAAACTGTCGTCCCAGGTGTTGTTGAGAAACACACTCCCTACAGATGATCCAGCAAAGACAGAGTGATGCAGAAGTAAGGCAGGATCATGAAAGATGGGAAAGCAAATGTGTTATGTTTGTGCGTCAAGGACACGTTTGTCTTTGAATAGATTCTCTATTATTCTCTCTATTTTAGTAACGGATTCTTTCATGTCATCTCCCTCTGTGAAGGCTTTCTGCGGCGTCTATGCTCTCTCGTCAGCAGTATCGTCATCGCTCTTTAACGTTTATCTCCAGCTTGGTGCTTTTCAGTAAATGCTGCGTGTTTGTTCTCGAAATGTCTTTGAACGTTACATTGATTGTTGGTTGCTATTATAATTTCT
This sequence comes from Genypterus blacodes, assembly GCF_046128005.1. NCBI lineage: Eukaryota > Metazoa > Chordata > Actinopteri > Ophidiiformes > Ophidiidae > Genypterus > Genypterus blacodes. The sequence goes on from NW_027467261.1 coordinate 59,056, forward strand.
CTCCATATAGCAAGCACATGATTATGACTTATTATTATCTCCCTCCTGTCCTGTTGTCAGTGAAAGCAGATGTATTTGTCCACGCAGAATTAAACTCTCTGTTCTTGTGAAATTTCAGGTTCTCCATAATATGTTTTGTAAAAAAGATAGTTTGTTAAATGTAAACATTTTTAATATGAACTTGTACCTCTTTGTACTGTAACAAAAGGGGAAACTTGGAGTCGTCCATTTATATCCAATTATAGGAGTGAGTTAAGATGAGACTGAATGTGGCCCTGAACTAAACTGAGTTTGACCCCTCAGCTCTACGGGCTCCTCCACACCGCAGCGCCTCACGCTAACATGTGTGACGCCTTTACTTTCAGGCGGAGGAGAGAAGTGGAAGACAGAAGATGGCACAACAAGGGGAGCGGATGGCCAAGGAGCTGGCACGCATCGTGCTGGAGGAGGAGAGCCAGGAGAAGAGGAGGCTGTGTGTCATAGCCAACAGGTGTGTGTGTGTGTGTGTGTGTGTGTGTGTGTGTGTGTGTGTGTGTGTGTGTGTGTGTGTGTGTGTGTGTGTGTGTGTGTGTGTGTGTGTGTGTGTGTGTGTGTGTGTGTGTGTGTGTGTGTGTGTGTGTGTGTGTGTGTGTGTGTGTGTGTGTGTGTGTGTCACCTAACTACCTTCCTTCCCTGACTCCTCTGCAGCACGGAGCTCAGGCACCTGGAGGTGAAGCTGCAGGCTGCGTATGTGAACAAGGAGCGAGCAGCACAGATGGCAGAGCGGCAGGCCGTGAAGTGTGAGACCATGGTGAGCTTCATCTGTCCCAGCTCCAGGGGTCGTTAACCCTTTGAGGTTGCGCCTCAGTGTCTCACTCTGTCTGAAAGCATTACACGAGGTGCACGAGGGACTGATGGAGGGCTGGCGTACTTGTTGCTTTGGTTATAACTCACACTGTGGAAGTGAAAGTCTGCAGGAACATCAGGCCTCACAACCCTCTTCATCATGTGACACACCTACAGGTTCATCACTGTCCTGTGCAGCATGAAACACATCACAAAGAGAGAGAGAAGTCAACATAAACACTGTCACAGTTAAGCATATATCTAAATCTCCTGGCCCCGCCTCCTGGCCCCGCCTTGTACGGGCAGACCCCCTAAAGATGCCTCAAGTGGATCCTGCTGGGACGGTGATGCTGTTTAACAAACCAGGTGATTGGTTTGTTAAACAGCAAACCAATCCCCCCGCCCCCCCGAGTAAGCCCCAATAGCTATGGAGCATCAGTTACCGTGACGACAGAGTCAGCTTTGTGAAATCAGACTGGAGCTTGAACACATATGACAAGCTGACAAAAACATGATGTCATAAACCAGGGGCTGCACAGGGCCTCACAGGGTTAACTTCAAGTCTCCCAACTTCCTGTAGTTCAGGAAGTTGTAGTTCAGCTTCCTGTGTACACGCTTACCAACTGTGGCTCCTCCTCTTCATCTGACAGCGTGAGGTGGCAGACGTGGCTCGCCAGATGAAGAGCGAACGCGCTGAAGCGGCGGCGGAGGTGCAGAAGCTGGAGCAGAAGCGCCAGGAGGCTGCGCTGCAGTACCACAGGGAGCTGAAGCAGCAGCTGATGGAGAAGGAGCTCCAGAGGCAGCAGGCCTACCAGGAGTTCCTCAAGGAGAAGCTCATGGTGGACGAGATCATCAGGAAGATTTACGAGGAGGATCAGAGGTGAGAGCTTCACAGCTTTGTTTAGAGGAAGAGGAAGAGAGTAACCAGACCTACAGTCCCTCCACCAGATGGCAGCATTGCATCATCCTATAGGACCACAGTAGCTCAGATGAACTACATGTGATGTGTTAGTGATGCTAATGTGTGTGTGTGTGTGTGTGTGCCCGTGTGTGTTGAAGGGAGAGACAGGTGAAGCTGGAGAAGGCCAAAGCCACTCAGAGGTACATTGAAGAATACAAGATGCAGCAGGCGGAGTGGAGACGCATGGAGGAGGAGAAGACGGAGGAGGAGAACAGACGCATCTGTGAGTTCACCAACTATCAGCAGAAGATGGAGCAGAGCAAAAGCACCAAGATGAAAGACAGAGAAGAAGCCAAAGACCAGCTCCACAAAAAGGTTCAGGCGGCGTCTTTAAGTCACAATCAGCATCACACAGTCCGTGTGTGTGTGTGTGTGTGTGTGGAGGTAAAGCAGCTCTTCTTCTCTGCAGCTGGTGGAGAAGATGAAGATGGAGCGACAGATGCGTGAGGAGCTGGATCAGGCCCGTGAGGAGCTCCTCATAGAGGAGCAAGAAGAAACTATGAGGAGGAAAGAAATCGTAAGGATTCACGTTTTACACTTCCTCTAAGTCCAATCAGGAGGGTCCAGTGGGTCCAGTAGGTCTAGTGGGTCCAGCAGGTCCGGTGGGTCCAGTAGGTCTAGTAGGTCTACTCCAGTAGGTCAAGTGGGTCCAGCAGGTCCGGTGGGTCCAGTAGGTCTAGTGGGTCCAGCAGGTCCGGTTGGTCCAGTAGGTCTAGTAGGTCCAGCAGGTCCGCTGGGTCCAGTAGGTCTAGTAGGTCTACTCCAGTAGGTCCAGGGGGTCCAGTGCAAATGAAGAGCCCGGGTCCCCCTGCAGTTACACAAACACACCTCAAGATGTCGCTGGTCCACTTGAGCAGCTTTGTAAATCATGAAATCCAGATTTTGCGAGCGACGCACCAACTCTGAACTTTGATCTCCACCAGGCGGAGATGGAGAAGAAGATCAAAGAGCGGCTGTTGCAGCAGAAGACCTGCCAGGAGCAGCTGGCCTTCAAAGAGATGCAGAGGCAGGCGGAGAAGGAGGAGGACGAGGCTTTCAGCCAGATGATGATGGCCAAGTTTGCCGAGGACGATCGTCTGGAGCAGATGAAGGCTCAGAAACGCCGCCTGAAGCAGCAGGAGCACCGACGGGAAGTGGAGAAGCTCATCGAGTACAAACGGCGTCAGCGTGAGGCCAACATGGTGCGGAGGTTTCCACTCAGTGTGCACAGGAAAGATTACATTCACATCTGTTCACTTACATCAGATTGGACTTTGTGTGTGTGTGTGTGTGTGTGTGTGTGTGTGTGTGTGTGTGTGTTTCAGGAGCTGGAGGCTAAAGAGCGAGCAATGGAGCAGGAGACAGAGGCGCTGCGCCGCCACATCATCGAGGAGGAGCGACAGAGACTCCTGAAGCATCACGCCACCAAGCTGCTTGGATACTACCCCAAGGTAGGGGGCGCTGTGGGGACGCCACACACACGTGCAGCCTGTCTGACCCTGTGTGACCCTGTGTGTGTGTGTGTGTGTTTGCAGGGCTTGTTCCGAGAAGAAGACCTGCAGCACTTTGACGAGGAATTCCGCAGTCACTTTATCAAGAAGCTGGCGCCTGATGAGGATTGGGAGAGCGATTAATGGAGTCAGCAGTTTGAGGGTTTCACCACCAGGGGGCAGGATCACCTCAGGTCCAATGACTTCAATCCAGTTATCAGTTTTACAGTGATTGTTCTATTATTTCAGTTTCATGTCAGAGTTTAAGTCGTCAGCTTCATTTGATTGTTTAATGAAATATTTAAAAGTATAAAATATTCCAAAAAGCTCAAATCCTCACTTTATTGTCACGATTCAGCCAAAACGATCAAGAGTGAGAACATTGATTATCTTGTATTTAACAGTTCAATCATTCAGTCACACCATTGGCTCCCATTTACACACACACACACACAGGTTTGTTTTTATTTCACACAAGAGAATCTGAATAAAGCAGAATCCCACAAAGGTTAAAGTTGAATTCTGAGTCACAAGGGGAACAGGTAGGGCATCAGCTGACACACACATACACACACACAAGCACACACAAGCATACACACACACGCACACACAGTCATGAATGTCAGTGTTAAATCCCTTTACAATCAGAGAGGTGAGATGCAGCTCAGGCTTTGCCCCAGTCCAGAGCCTTGAGGAACTCCTCCTCAGTGAAGGACAGCAGCTTTGCAGCTTCAAAGTGCATCTGCAGGGAGAAGAGCAGGGATCAGACTGAACCCTGAGATGAAGAGGAGCTCAGACTGAACCCTGAGATGAAGAGGAGCTCAGACTGCAGACCGACTCACCTTCTGCCTCTTCAGCACGTCGATCAGCCTCAGCTGCTTCTTGAATCCCACCAGCAGTTCTGCTTTCTGCTTCTTTAACATTTTGTTTTCGGCGAGCAGGTTCTCTTTACTCTGATGTTCCTGGTTGATCTTGTCCTGATTGGACAGAATGACAACAACGTGAGCAGGAGAGATGCAGAGCTCCTCTGGGGTCAGGGTTCATCAGACCCTGACCCCGGCTCTGACCCCGGCTCAGAGACTCTCACCTGATTGGTCTGCTTCAGGCTGCTCAGCTGGCCCTTTAAGCGCTCCACCTCCTCCTGGGCTCGGTTCAGACGGATCTCAGCTGCGCTGTGGACGCCTGCTGCCTTTTTGTGCGTTCGGTTCAGATTTTCTATCTCCTGTACCAGGGGGCAAAAGAAGTCATGAAGCTCCAGGATGAGCTCCTCTTTCTCTCCTCCGATCCCCTCCTCTTCTCTTCCTCCCCCCTTTCTCCTCTCCTCTCTTCCCCTCCTTTCCTCTCTAACCTCCTCTCCCCTTTTTCCTCCTCTCTTCTCCTTTCCTCTCTCCCCTCCTCTTCTCCTCCTCTCCTCTAACCCCTCCCCTTTCTCCTCTCCTCTTCCCTTCTGACCTCTCCCCTCTCCCCTCCCCTCCTCTTCCCCTCTCTCCTCTCCTCTCCTGCTGGTTATGTGTGAACCTTCCTTCCATGTTCCTACTTCTCTCACATGTTCTCTTTGCCTCACATCAGTCCAGTTTCTGTCTGCATGGTCACACACACACACACACGCACACACACCTTGCGTAAGGCAGCCACTTGCAGCTGTAGCACGCTACTCTTCTTGGTCGACTCCTCTGCTGAGTCTTTGTGTTTGCTGATCTGTGTCTGCTGGACGTTTGTGTTCTTCTGCAGTCGAGCTCGATCCTCCTCCAGATCCTTCACCGCTCTGTTCAGCTTAGAGATCTCATCATCCTGCAACATGGCAACATAACAAGGACACATTGGTTCTGCTGCTGCTGCTGTCTTAAAGCTCTGGCGCCCCCTGTTGGCTGTCTGGAGGAGCGATCCATCCGGTGAAGTTTCCTTGTTACCTTCTTGTAACATTCATATGACAGCTGCTCCATCTCCTCCTGCATGACCCGGACCTCTGCATTCAGGACACGGATGGGAACATCTGAAGGGCCTGATGGATGGGCGCACACACACACACACACACACACACACACACACACACACACACACACACACACACACACACACACACACACACACACACACACACACACACACACACACACACACACACACACACACACACACTGATCCAGATGTCTTGCCTGGACACAGTTGAGGTCCGTCCATGCTGCAGTGTCTCATGTCTCTCTACCTCCCCGTGTGTCTCCATGGTGATCCACAGAGCAGTCAGGCTGGAGCAGCTTCTTCTCTGTGACGCTCTGGGCCTCAGCCAGGCCGTCTGCCGCTGCTGCATCCTCTGCTGTGCTCCACTTCACTCGCCTGAATGGAACCAAACCACCAGGAAACATTTGGGGTCAATCACTGAAACTCCTCCCCTTGGCGGAGGTATGGAGTGTGTGTTCCTGCCCCACACCTCTGTTTCCCAGCACTGTTCAGTGTTTTGGACGTGGAGCTTTTCTTGGCTGGTCCCTTCACAGGAGGATCCTGCACGACGGTGCTGCTGTGAGACGTCCTCACCCTGAAACAGAAACGGACCCTGAGCCACAGTTTGACCCTCACAGCTTCCTCCTGTTTCATCCATGTTTCTGTTCTCTTACTCACTCTGACTCCTCCTCTTCCTCAGTGTCAGTGAACAGACGAGGGGACGTCGGTTTGAGTCCGTACTGTTCCCTCTGAAAGCAGAGACGCAGACTTTAACCCTTGAGCTCCCAGTCTGAGACCTGTTCTGGTGCTTGTGGACTCACCATGAAGTGCTCCGCCTGTCGCACCAGATCAGCTGTTTTAGCCTCCAGCTCTGCATTGATCAACCTGCAGGGACCACACCAGCATGTGTCAATCATATTGGATGAGTGAGTATTGAGTTTCTGAGTGTTTGCCTCCTGGTCATGTTCCGTCTGAATGAGTGGAACATCTCACATGTATTGTTTCTCCTGAGTGAGCAGGTCCTCCAACTGCTGCTGCGCTGGAGCTGCTGGGCTGACCTCTGACCTCTGACCCCTAGAGCTCATTCTGCTGGACGGACGTTTCTTTGTCTACAAAAACAACAACAATAACGTAAACAACATTTACATCAAACCAACAGCATCACGACACCGCGATCAGGTCTCTTTGTGTTTCTATGGTAATGGACTTTGTCACAAACATTGATATCACACAATTTTGATTTAGAAATGAAAGATATCTCCGTGAATGAGCCGTGTTAGCCTCGGCTGGTTAGCATCAGTTGACAGGGACTCCAGCTGCTGCTAACTCACGTCTAATTTACGTCAAACTAACGTGCTTTTACTCTTCTGTTCAGTTTATGTGAATGAATCGTATAAAAATAAACAAACACACCTCAAACACGACGGATGGAGACTTTTTAATCGAACTTCTGTCCGCCATTGTGAGCAAGAGGAGACGCGGCTCTGGTTGCATAGCAACAAGGTCAAAAGCGCCTGCCAGTACGGTGGCGCTGTAGGGACAAACTGAGGGAAGCGCGCGACGAGAGTCACGGTGAAAACACGCAGATTAGTAAACATTCAATACATCTATTAATGTAAGTGAAGGATGGAATTATAACCTATTTTGTATGACGTCAGCGGTCTAAGGTTCAGGTTATTACTGTGAGTGAAAAATAAATAACTCAACAAAAATGTAACAGAAATCTAAACTTTTAAAGATAAGTATCCAATAAAGTCACAGTGTTGTAGCGGCAGACTGCCAGTGTTGCGTAATCCGACGTTTCTAAGGCCAAGAGATTATGGGATGTTCCCCCAAGAGACTTTCAAAGGACTACATTGTGTGTTCACCATAAATAATTATACTTTTATTATTATCCATATATGAAGGGTTTTATATTATCAAACCTTAGCATGACGTCATGAGGTGCACCACGGGAGGGGAACAGCGTTTAGATCTGGATCAGTAGGATCTGGATCAGATGAATCTGGATCAGTAGGATCTGTAAAGGTCAAATGTGGACACACTTTTGAGTTTTCTGACTTTGTTAAGACTCAGATGATGATGATGATGATGATGATGAAGAGATCCACATGTTCCTCCAGCGTGTTGTTCTCACTCTCTCACTCTCTCTCTCTTTTTCATCACGATCAATCCTCCATTCGGTCTCGTCTTGTTTGTGTGCGGGTGTGCGTAGTGCGCATGCGCGCCGCCGCTCTCTCGTCCTGCCCGGTGCTCTCGGTGCTGCAGCCCGGGGGAGCGGACACTTGTTTCCCGGAGCTCCACGCTTGTTTACGCGTTTACTGAAGTCTGTGCACCGAATCGAGCCGCAGGTTCGCGCACACGCCGGTTCCGTCCTTGGGTTTGGACTCGTAGAGAGCGCAATGTCGGAGCAGAAGGACCGGGCGGCGACAACAACAACAACAGGGCTCTCCGCCGTCCCGTCCCGTCCCCCGGTGGGTGCCGCCGTGTGACCCAGAGAGCCGCCCCGCCTCCCGCCCCGCTCCGGCCCCAGCGGCTCCCCGATGGCCGAGGACGAGCCCCCGCAGCAGCCGGAGCGAGGCGCGGGCAGCCCGGCCGTCCTGCTGCCCGGGCTGCCCGCCGCGGTGCCCGGGCTGCAGGGCGCTGAGGCCGGCGCGCTGCAGCTCCGGATCCAGAACTCCATCTGGTGAGCAGATCCACCTGCCGGGTTCCGCTCTGACCCGGGGTTCAGTTCGCTTTGTGACGTGATGATAGGAAGTTTAAGAGCTTTAGTGATGTTTATGTCCTCGGCTGAGTTTGATTAGAGACTCAGTCTGAGCTCAGAGGCTCCCAGAGTCTCATAGACCTGCAGCTCTTCAGGTCCTGACGGAGGAGGTCTGCCTCCAGGCCCCACAGTTCAGGTTAGATTATTAGATTAGTACAAGCAAACACAGGCAGGTAGTTCTGGTTCTTCTGGTCCTGCTGTGTGGACATTAAACATCACACTGTTCACCATGTGACCCTTGACCTTTAGTGGGTAAGTTCTGCTGGTTTCTAGCAGACCTGCAGCTCTGTTTGTTGCTCTGCTGAAGGTTCTACAGAGCGTCTCTAGCAGGGGCAATGGAAAGGACAGTAACTACCCCCCTGCCCTTCCTATCCATTCCATTCTCCCAGTGCCTCTCAGTTGTCGGCCTTGGTTATGATCTTTATCTTAGGGAACCTGGAAGTCCCCTTAATGATCTGGTTTTCATTTGTTCTGTTTGTAGCGATCAT
>NW_027467262.1:0-10000 GCF_046128005.1 Genypterus blacodes
CAGCATTCTTGTGAGCGGCTGACGTAAGGAGAGTAAATACTCTGACAGTCTGGGTCAAACACACACCGCACCTTTCACACTGTACACAAAGCTGTCAAGTCGTCACGGCGATGACAATCACACACAGGATGAAGGTTTCTCCCTGCTCTCTAAGCGTGTCTCACACTCCGTGTCTCACACACCGTGTCTCACACACCGTGTCTCACCCACCGTGTCCTACACACCGTGTCTCACACACCGTGTCTCACACACCGTGTCACGCTCTGAGATGGGTCGGGACCGTGTCAGGATGTAATGGAGTCCTGGGCCCAAACAGGTGAAGCAGCTCTGTGATGAGAGCGTCACATTCCTGACGCTCTGCTTTCTCGTGTGTGTGTAAGAATCCAGTGATTTCATCGTGGGTGAAGCGTTCACGGGTCGCTGGCTCATCATGCTCGGGCATATGGATCCAATCAGGGCCCGTCCAGACTTTCATAGGCTGAATTCCTTTCTGCAGGAGCAGGAATCTGCTGAGGACCTGCAGGAGTCTGAAGGCAGAGGAGGAGGAAACCAGGGAAGCTATGAACACTGAGCATGAGCTGCAGGGAGAGGAGGAGGAGGAGGAAGAGGAGGAAGAGCAGGAGGGGGCGTAGCAGAGCGGAACAGAATTATTATTATTATTATTTTACTGCAGCTTTGACTCTGAGTGATAGTAGAGCTGATGATGTCATCACTGATGAATGCCAGGAGTCACGGTGTGCTCAGACACAGACACAGACACAGACACAGACACACACACACACACACACACACACACAGCTTCATGGATCACAGTCAGTGTGTTTACATAAAGCACAGCTGAGACTCAAACATTAATCTGCATCAACAAACCTGGATCATGCATCAAACATGTAAACATCATGATGGGATAGATCTGATGTTTGATTGATTGATTGAGCTGCTGAGAGCTTCAGGGTCTCAAACACCTCGTCCACTATGAGCTGGACTTTAAGACAAGCAGGACAGACTGTAAACAGGAAGTGGGGCCCAGACCTGCAAAGCCTCAGTGTGATGGTTGATCAGCAGCTGAGGAGGATGAGTCAGCACGCAGCGGAAAAAACAAATATAAAGAAGAACGCTGGACATCTTCCTGTAAACAAAACATTCCTCAGCTCACAGTGATGAGGACACTGAGGACACTGAGGACACGTCCCGACTCCTTCCATGTGTTTTGGAGGAGAACAATGAAGCGTTGGCCATCAACACGCCGCGCTGATGAGAAAACTCCAATCACACAACGCCCAGAGACACACATGCGTCACTTTACCATCCAGCTCTCTGCCAGACGTGTCTCAGGTCTCAGACGAGTCAGCAGATCATGAGGGCGACCTATTAGAGCTCCACAGAGAGCCTGCAGCCAGGGAGAGACCAGGTTTCTGGAGGTAAACACAAAGCTGTAGCTGAGCTCGGAGCAGAGACGCTGAGGGACACAACACGTCTGATCTATGAAAGAACTGCAGACGTTCTGTTTCCATGCAGACTTGCTGCCCGGCTACACGCAGCATCCTGGTGCAGCATGAGTGTGACTGGTGTACATGTCCGTGTTTACATCCTCACCCTGAGTACAAACATGGACGGGAGCTGTGAGGGAGAAGCTCAGAGACGCTTTCTGAGATTCCTCACGTGGGCCAACGATGACGAGATCCAACTCACACCAGCATCTGAGCTCCATGTGTGGACCTGGACTCCCGCTCGCTCCGGTCCGGGGGGGGGGGGGGCGTTTCTGCCCGCCTGCGCCTGCCAAGGACTCTGGGCATGACGGGTGAGGTCATCCTCAGCTAAACAAGAACATGGCTGCCCAGCTTCCCAGAGGAGGAAGAGCGGGACCTCCACACACGGCTGCATGAGCGGGGCCAGGGAGCCAATCAGAATCCAGCACCAGTTGAAGGTCATTATAAGTACCAGCCCGAGATAAGAGTGGAGTCGATACTAAGACCGAAACTATGACACTGAGATGAAATAAAGCTCAGAGCTGCAGTTTGATGCTTGTAGGTAAACTTCACCTTTAGGACCTGGGAGACAACAGGAAGTGAGTGTGCTGTCAGGTCTCTTTGGCGACTAAAACCTCAAAATGTGTGTAGACCAGACACACAACCAGAACCAGAACGCTTCAGGTTCATTTGGAGGAGATATGAAACGCTCCTCTGACTCCAGCAGCTGTCCTAGATTGGGGCGGGCACAGGAAGTGAGGGGCCACAGGCTCGGCTCCAGAACTATCTGGGGTCCAATCTCACTGAGCAAATGAGCAAAGCTATGGGGATTTCTGGCTTGCATTCCATAGAGCTGCAGTGAGAGAGAGAGAGAGAGAGAGAGAAGAGAGAGAGAGAGAGAGAGAGAGAGAGAGAGAGAGAGAGAGAGAGAGAGAGCGAGAGCAAGAGAGAGAGAGAGAGAGAGAGAGAGAGTAACAAAGCCTGACTGCAGCAAATTCCACACTCTGGAACACCACTCCCCCCCTACACAGACACACACACACACACACACACACACACACACGCCGGCCCTGACTGAGGAGCAGAGGAGCAGAGTGACGCCACAGAACCTGGACTGGATCAGAACTTATAGCCAATCAGACCAACACATGAATGACATAAATAACATTCAGCTGTTCTCTTAATATTCATCACGTATTGCGTAATGGCAGTGTGAGGAAGATCGGCCCCTCCTCTTCCTCCAACATTCAAGTTTACATCAAACAATCAAACACTCAGCTTCATCGCCTCAGAGTGGAGCTGAAGTTTGAAAGTGCGTGCAAATGTACTGACTCACCCCCCCCCCCCCCCCCCATCCCCTCCCTCACCCTCACCCCCCCACGCTCAATAGCTGCATTCATGTCACACACACACACACACACACACACACAGGCAGCAGGAACGCTGAGCTCGGTCCCACACAGATCGATGGAATCCGGCCCTCTGTCTCTCTGTGAGCCGTTCTTTCTTCATGGAGGTCAAGATGAGCTGCAGACTCATCAACTTCCTCCTGGGGACGACAGACAACCAAGTGTCGTTTCCAACACGTCAGCGTCAATATGAGCATCACTGAGACCTACAGCAGACAATGTGAGGAGACGTGAACCTACTGTGGTGGCTCAAACAGAGAGAACATGTTGAGGAACATCTGAGGGCCAGCAAGGAGCCATCAACACTACATGTCCTGGGCCAAGCGTGACGAAGGAAAGTGCCTGGCACCTCTCCAGAGCTTCAGGCCCAGCGTCTCTGCTCTCTGCTTTACTCGACACGCCCAGACCTTCTGGGTTTCTTCACGCCACATGAAGCTTCACTCTGGATGGAGTCACGCTGGCAATCATGGACCAGACGATCATGTATGTTCAGTAGAGACGTGAGCCAGTCTGGGTCAAAGTGAGAAACATGGAGCTCCTGCAGCACTTTCTGCAACTGTTGATCTCACTGTGACGAGCGAGTTAGGAGCTCTAACTCCATCATCTGCCTCCAGCAGACCACAGACTGAAGAACAAGGTTGTTCCTCACATTTCCACATTCCTCCTCCCAGCGCTGCCTGGGTGAGCACGAGTTCAGGAGCGGGGAGTTTGCTGATGAATAGAAGAAGAAGAAGAAGAAGAAGGCTGAGCAGGAACAGTGTTCATGTCCTGACATGACAGCAGAGAGGGGGGGGGGGGGGGGACAAGTGGCTGCAGCTTCAAAGCTCAGCAGCATGAAAGCTTTGGGGAAACCACATAATGCTCCCCTCCTCTGATGAAGACATCCTAGTGAAGACCTAAACAATCCTCTCCTGGCCCGCTGCAGGACTTTCATCTCTCCTTTAGGGGCCGGCCTTACCTAACCCTTACCTTAGGCTGTCCTCAGACCCCAGACTGAGTCTGAGCAGCTGAGGCCGGCTGTGACCTGCTGCCTGGCTGAATGCAGGTCTTTATCTGGGTCAGACCATTATGCACTTCCCCTAACAGAACACAATGCTGCTGCTGCTGCTGCGGCCAATTAAAGAGGAGAGAGAGAGAGAGAGAGAGACAGAGAGAGAGAGAGAGAGAGAGAGAGAGAGAGAGAGAGAGAGAGAGAGAGAGAGAGAGAGAGAGAGAGAGAGAGAGAGAGAGAGAGAGAGCTGCCACATCTCTGCCTCCATAAAGAGCCGACTGTTAGAGGAGGAGGAGGAGGACCACGCATTCACAAGTGCTCATCAACAAGTCAGAGGCCTCAACAAGTCTCTGCTTTCATCCCAGACAGGAAGTCAAACACACAATCAGTAAACAAGTCAGAGACCGGCTCAGGGACACGTCTCTGTCCTCAGCAGGACAGGCTCAGGGACACGTCTCTGTCCTCAGCAGGACCGGCTCAGGGACACGTCTCTGTCCTCAGCAGGGACATGTCCCCAGACTCTGGTTCCTGGACTGGACTAGACTGCATTTTCATCCAGACCCACGCGGCCCAGAGATGACATCATGGGATCATTGGTGTAAGCGTGGTCACACACACATGAACACACACCTGAGGAAGTCTGAGCCCCACAGAGAGTTCAACCAGGAATCTGCATTTCATTACAAATCACTCACTGTCAGTCAGACTGGATGATAAGAGTGAGTCTGCACACACACACACACACACACACACACACACAGTCAATATGTGATCAGAAGTTTGAAAACGTTAGGTTTTCCGCCCAAACAGCTGAAGCTTCACTCAGCTGAGCTCAGCTGAGTGAAGCTTCAGCTCTGACCTCCATGTTCAGACATATGAAGTGAATTAAGTATCTGAGGGAGTTTCACTGCAGATCTGAGCCACAGTCTGCATGAAGCTGGCCTGCAGCTCCTCCGGGCCGGTGTATCGATCTGATCTGATCTGATCTGATCTGATCGGATCTGCTCTGCTCTGTATCGATGAGCTGAGCCTGATCGCAGCTGAGTACAGATCGGGACCAGCAGCTGCTTTCACCCACAGGTGGCACAACTCACCCACTAACTTCTCGCAAACTTCTGTGTTCTTGTGTAACCGGAGCGGACGGAGCGGCACAAACACGGACTCGCTGCTCTTTGTGCTCATTTCAGCTTCGATCGGTCAGAAAGCGGAACAAACGGAACACAAACCCGAGACGCTTCGGTCCCGTTACTTACAGAATGGTGGTCTGGGGGGAAACCGTCGGTACCGTCTCCAGGTTGAGGTGCATACATCTCACCGTGGTCCGGAAACACAGGCAGCGACTCGGACAGCAAAGTCCGAACCGAGGTCCGCTCACGACGAGCAGCAGGGACACGCAGAGGACAAGCGGAGACAAGAGCGGGACAGACGAGCGGCCGGCCCGCAGCAGCGCCATGACGGACACACACAGAGAGGGAGAGAGAGAGGGAGGAGGGGGAGAGAGAGAGGAGGGGGAGAGAGAGAGGAGAGGCTGCAGAGCCGACACACCAAGAGAGAGAGAGAGAAAGAGAGAGAGGGAGAGAGGTGGAGGGAGAGAGGGGAGGGAGAGGGGGAGGGAGAGAGGGTCGTGGATTTATCGGACCAGTGGTTCTCAAACTGTGGTCCGTGTCCCACTGCTGGGCCTTGACGCGCCCCCTGCTGGTGTGTGAGAGGCTGAACTGTGTGACAGAGGGATTCAAACTCAGACAGAATAAACCAAACCAGCTGCTCCTCTGTGTTCTCCCTCAGTGTGACCGGGCTGCTGCTGTGTTCATATCTGCATGGATGTAAATAGAAACATGTAAGTGGATAAACATGGAGACACAATGGAGACATCACATTACACACATACAGTGTGTCTGTGTATGTGCTGTGTGTGTGTGTGTGTGTGTGTGTGTGTGTGTGTGTGTGTGTGTGTGTGTGTGTGTATTAACACATAATAATTACAAACAGAATGTTTGGTTACTCATCAGTTTTGCGTCATCAGAAAAGAATCCGTGTCATGTTAGTTCCTGTTTGTGTTTACTGTGTTCTGGTGACATCTGGTGGTGACAAAAGGTAACAACAGAGTGAATGCTGCTAAAAAGTGTCCCTCACTCTGTCAGTGGTCTCACTATATGGCACAGAAACAGCAACAACACGCTGGAATTTCAATTTAAAATAAATCATCAATCAAAAGAGAAACTCCCCGTCTCTGGCAACACATTAGTCTTTATTCAGAATAAGATGTGTCAACATCCAGCATGACAAAAATTGTACAAAGTTCACAATTTATAAATGAAAAATCACAGCAACTTGTGATCTCACACATTTATAGCAAAATTAAAATGTCAACAAATCCATGCTGTGTAGTACAAAAATAAATCAAACTTCAGTTCCACAGAGAGCACGAGTTTATACAAAATCCTGTTAACCCTTCCTTCACCATCAGAAAAGGAATCGGCTCAAACCAAAGAATAAACTCTGATGAATCCACAATACTTGATATGAAAAGTCATCATTCTGAACAGGCGACCACCTGGTAGCCACAGATCCTCTTCTGTTTGTTATTATGGACCAACATCTGATGTACAGCCGCTTTGTGCTTTAAAGTCCCTTTTCCCTTTTGACTGATAATGAGAATTAATTCAAAAACTTGTTACTAGCTATTACTCTACTGAAGCGTTACTATATTGGCAATAAGCTGCAGACACGATGCAGTGGAAACAGGCGAATGCAGTCATGGAGGATGAAGATGGAGTCCTGGGAGAGGACGGGAGACACGTGGACCAGTTTCACTCCGGTGAAGGACGAGCACCTTGATCATGAGCTGGACAAAAGGCAAATTCTGAACATGATCGCAAACAACGAGAGCGACAGAGAGAAGGGGCGAGGACAGTATCGCCCCCCCCCGCCCCCCTCCCCCAGTGGAGCCTCCGTCAGCTTCTGCTTTTTTCAAACCTTGAATTGATTGACTATTTATTTATCATTTGTACAGTGATTAGATATAAAGTGCTGCTGGGGGAAACTTCCAAAAACCAAAGAACATTGATCATGTTTGTACACTTCGCCTACAGTTGAACTGCTGTGGTTATCATCATCATCATCATCATCATCATCATCATCATCATCATCATCCCTGTTCTTCCTCTCTCGGTGGGCCGGAAGCTGTGTCTCTTTTGGCGGGACGCGACCTGTAGGGACACGACCTTTGACCTTTGACCTCTGACGCAGAGGCCAGGGGGCGGGAGGGTCTAAGTGCTGCAGACGGGCGAGTCGGGCGCGTTCATGGAGAGACATGAGGGCCGAGACGCACAGAATACTAAGGAATACTGTGGACGCTCACGTTTCATGACGCCTATTCACGCAAAAGGAGGAAGAACAATGTTTTAGTGTCGCGATACTGATTGACTGATCCCATGAACTTTACCCCCAGATCACCTATGAAGAGAAAACTCCCTAATGAGAGCTTCACAGAGTCCCTAATGGACCTGGAAGTTGTTTATCTTCTTTGTCGCCTCTTAGAAGGAAGCCATCTTTGTTTTGGCTCGATCCCAATGGATTCTGGGAAATGCAAGAAGCTCGATTTCACCTCCTGATCCAGTTTAACGCCAAAATCATCCGCATTTCTTCTGGCCCACAAAATTTGGGCGACCGGCCGCAGAATCAGGTCAGCGACGTGTTTGGAGCGTCGTGTTAGAGAGACGTGCGGCGTGTTGAGCCTTTGTTTGTCTGTCACACGGACGTTAGACGTGTTTTCAAGTTTAAAACAACATGCAAACACATCTCGTCATTTCGGCAAGATTCCGACTACAAATTCCGATTTCAAAAGGTCACGAGAGTTCAATCTAAGGCGGCAGGAAGTCTGTCCCTGCTGTGAGAGAGACGTGAGCGTCCTTCCAGAGACGCGTCCAGCGAATGGAGACACGGCCTCCGCCCCGCCTGCGGTGGCTCCGCGCAGTTCCTTCTTCCAATCGTGTGCCGAAGAGGTCACCTGGAAAATTGCACGCCGCCGTACGTAAGAATAATATCTTCAAGGACAAGTGCAAATAGTGGACTGGCACATACGTGGGGACAGTGACCCTGTTAGTCCTGCTGTCATACTTTATAAATACTCTTTACAAAAGCCCTCACACTCCTGCGGCTCCGGGCGCTGCTGCTGCCAGCTTCTGTAAGAACATCAAAACATGGAAACGAAGGCGTCCCTGTGCAAAATCGTACAGAAAAAAAAGTGGAACTCATAGACTTTACCTCTAAAACTCAATGTCCAGGTTTCCTCCTCTTTTTTAAAAAGACTTTTTGTATTAAAAGATTTGTATAAAAATCAATATTTTACATTTTACAGGCTCTATTAAAAAGACTCACGTCGCCCCGCTAAGCTCCTAAACTACAAATTGCATAATCCCACCTGTGTTCCTCTGCAGCCTGTGTCCCACACCTGCTGACCTCATGATTGACCTTCATATTGCTGAGACGTGACCTCATCCTAGCAACACGACAGGAGCCACTCCGGCCAGAGCGACGCCTCCAGATGGGATCCCCTCTACAGCAGATCCCCTCTAGATATGATCCCCTCTAGATATGATCCCCTCTAGATAGGATCCCCTCTATAAGTGATCCCCTCTAGATATGATCCCCTCTAGATGTGATCCCCTCTAGATGTCACCCCCTCTATAAGTGATCCCCTCTATAGCAGATCCCCTCTAGATATGATCCCCTCTAGATACGATCCCCTCTATAAGTGATCCCCTCTAGATGTGATCCCCTCTAGATGTCACCCCCTCTATAGCAGATCCCCTCTAGATATGATCCCCTCTAGATACGATCCCCTCTATAAGTGATCCCCTCTATAAGTGATCCCCTCTAGATGTGATCCCCTCTAGATGTGATCCCCTCTAGATGTGATCCCCTCTATAAGTGATCCCCTCTAGATGTGATCCCCTCTACATGTCCCTCTCTGATGCGTCTCCGCTCTATAACAGGATTTCCACCGTGTGGTTTCCGTGTAATGATGTCATAGTAGAACCGCTCACACATACATTCAAACATCAGCACCGATGAAAGACGCCCCACCTGCAGCTCTACCTGCAGCTCTACCTGCAGCTCTACCTGCAGCTCTGTCGTCCTGGTAGAAAATAAAGCCTTCAGCAAAACAAACAAACAAACAAACAAACAAACAAACAAACAAACAAACAGAATGAAGTCCAAAAGTGGAGAAAATCCTGGCTTCTCCTTTTTTTCTCTGTTTTTGCCATCGAGCGATAAAAAGAGGCGGAGTCCCATCGTCTTCGCCGTTGTCGTCGACAGCTTCCTGTTCAGACATATACACCAAAATGTGCATACGTGAGCAGCTGGATCGTCATGACAACATGTCTTCTCCTATGAAAACGTACAAAATGTGAATGTCCTCAAAAACCATTCAGCTGTTTACTCGCTGATGTTCTTCCTCAACGCAAAAGACCCAAAAACAAAGAGGAGAGGAAGAGGAGGAGGAAGAAGAGAGCGTGAGGTCGGGCTAAGTGTAACCTCTTTTCTTTTTTTTTGAACACTGTAAGTTTCTGCCCCTCGACCCCTGAGGTCAGAGCCCCGACAGGCCGGAGCCTCAGAGAGAGAGAGAGAGAGAGAGAGAGAGAGAGAGAGAGAGAGAGAGAGAGAGAGAGAGAGAGAGAGAGAGAGAGAGAGAGAGAGAGAGGCGCCCCCTGCTGGTGGGCTACACCTGGATCCCCTGCACCGCCTGCTTGATGTTATCCAGCAGGGCCTTGTTCTCCGGGCTCTGGTACTGCTCCTGGGTGGCGTACATGTCGCTCAGCGTGGTGACGTAGGCGTCAAAGTTCTGCTCACTGATCGGCTCCTGCAGGGGAACAGAACATACGTGTTCTAAACACATACATGACCGAGTGAGAGAGGACACGGGACTCAACCTGAACCTGTTCACTTAGGAATGTTTACATGGTTTCTAATGTATACATGGGTGTGTGTGTGTGTGTGTGTGTGTGAAATGTGCTCATAAATCAAAGCATGTTGACTTAATAACAGTATAATGTGTGTGTTGTTGTCTGACCTGCTGGTGCATCTGTAAGCAGCTGCTGCCTCTGAGCGGAGCCTCTTTGTGGACC
>NW_027467262.1:17500-42500 GCF_046128005.1 Genypterus blacodes
TGTAAGCAGCCGGGGCACAAACGCCTCTCGGTGCCAATCCTCTCCCCTCTGACTTTAAGACGCACGGCCCACATACACACACATGAGCCGCTGCACAAGCTGTGGTGCCGAGCTCAGCGCCGGGTCGGGCAGAGAGGTTCTGCAATTAAAGGAGGAGCAGGCAGAGAGGGAGGCAGGGAGGCAGACAGGGAGGCAGGGGACACATGCACACACACACACAGAGAGAGAGGCAAAGCAGAGACCAGGCGCGCACACACGCACACACACACACACACACACACACACACACACACACACACACCCACACATACATATTTATACACACACACACACACACACACTCATACACAAACAGACACACACACACACACACACACACACACACATTCTTATGCTCGTGTGCTGTACATCCAGCAGAGGTGCATTGATCCAGCAGACGAGGCTCCGCCCCCTCCTCTCTCCTCTGCATCATTCATTTTGTGGAGGAGCGAAACATTAAAACGTTAAGCTAGCATGCAGCCAAGCAGAGCGCAGACCAGGCAGCGCTGTCGCCACTCAGTATGAGCGACGCAGCGCTGACGCCACTCAGCATGCAGCCTCATTCCAAACATACCAACGTCAGGCAGAGAAGCAAACATGAGGACGACGTGCTGATTCGCTCGTACGGGCCAATCAGGGACGAGACACTCGGGACGCGAGCGCAGCATGCAGACCAGCGTGAGCCCACATCGCCTGGCTGAGCCTGACTATCTGGAGTCCTGAGATCAGACTCAGGTTATGTTAGAGTGAGGCTAACTGACACTCTGAGTGTGTGTGTGTGTGTGTGTGTGGTCGTTTCAGGACTCTAAGAGATGCTAAAGCTACGTAGCATATCCATGAGGCGTATTGGTGCTGGAGTATCTCATTGTATATGTTGTTGCCATGGCGCCGGTCTCTACGCGGTTACCTCTTTCTCGTCCTCGTCTATGTTTTTGATCTTGGTGTAGTCTACCGGCAGGTCCCAGCAGTCGGCGGCGTCCCCCATGCTGTAGCAGCGGGACGCTAACAGGGCGGCCTGCCTCTGGGGGGACATGGGCTCTAACGGGGTGAGCACAGAGTCCCCGCCCCCTCCGCCACCGCCACCACCGCCGCCACTGCCCAGACGCTTGCTCATACTCAGGTCCAACGTACCATTCTCATCAACATCTAGGCCGGGACTCTGCAGAGCGTGTGTGTGTGTGTGTGTGTGGGGAGGGGGTGTGTGTGGTGTCACGGGGGGAGGGGAGAAGGATGCACGGGACAGAAGGAGGAAGGGAGGGAGAGAGAGAAAGGGATAAAAGAGAGAGAGAGAGGTTCTGATTAAAGAGCAGTCGAACATTCAGAGTCTGCCATCAGAGCCGCTAAACAGGAAGTGAACACACGGTGAATATTGAGGAAGAACATCTCCCCTTCCTGTCATCTACTTTAGATTTGTTTTCCTCGTAAGAAGGATGTTAGACGAAGAAGAAGAAGAAGAAGAAGGAGGAGAAGAAGAAGAAGAAGGGATACTGATGAAGACCTCTTCCTAATCTACATCCCGGTGGTGTCTTTGCTTTGACTTTGGCTCCTCGTCTGTCCGTTCCTCCTCTTCCTCTTCACACAGACGGTGACGCTGATCCCGTCTGACAGCGTCCGTAGGCGCCGGTCCTCCCGGCGTCTGAAGCCTCAGCCTCAGTGACGCACTCTGACTCAGACGTGTCGCGGTGACAGACGTGACGACGACTGAGGCTCAGCCGGAGAAACCGGGTCAGGATCAGAACCTGGAGCTGATCCTGATCCTGATCGGCCCAATTAACCCGACCCCATGCCTGGTGTGGAATTAACAAGGACGAGTCGCTCCCGCCTCCCTCTTCATCACACTCTTCCTCCTCTGACTTTCAAGTAACCCTCGACCTGGTTGCTGTGGCAACACTGCAGGGCGTGAGAGGTCGCCGGCTCGTTCTCCTTCCCTCTCATGTCTCCTCTTCCTCTCTGCTCTCTGAGGCAGCGGCGGTCTAACCTGCTCCCTTATTGCATCACTTCCTCTTCCTCTTCCTCTTCCTCGCTCTGATCTTAATTAGGTTTTCAGCCCTCGACACCTTTTCCCCCGTCGATGCCAGAAACGCAGACGTCAGCTTCCTGCCTCTTCATCCTCCTCATCCTCCTTCACGTCTTGACTGCAGGTCTTTAATGATCCGATACTTTAGACTGAGAGAAGAAGATTCATTCTCCTCTTCCTCATCATCTCAAGATTTACATTTACATTGTGTTGTTCTTTCCTCAATGTTTGTGTTTTACAGCCCATACGTGTGTGTGTCTATCTGTGTGTGTGTGTGTGTGTGTGTGTGTGTGTTTTATTTACCTACATTTCAGTTACATTTCATTATTTCACATGTTGCTGCGTTCTACCGTCTCCATAGCGACTCGGTTTGACTCGGCTGTCATTGTTTACTAGCGCCACAGTCCTCAGGTTAACTCTCTCTGTATCACCTAATCAATCAATCAATCAGCTTGTGAACGTTCCCTCATGATGACGTCATCGCCCTGATAAGCTCAAACAGGTCTGAGGGGCTGAGATGAAGGTAAGTGACGTCACATCAGGAGGAGAGGGGAGGGAGGAGTGTGAGCTGCTGGGATGAAAGAAGAAGAGGAAGAGGAAGGAATCCTCTGAAGTCTCCTGTCCTCCCTTCCTGCCCTGAGAGCCTCCTGCCTGCCCTGGAGCAGAGGGCGAGCCAGAGGAAGGCAGGTGGAACAGGAAGTCCTGAGTGCTTCACGGTTTGTTCTGCCACCGCTACACATTTCCCTCCATGCTCCTCCTGGCTTCCTCCTCTTCCTCTCTCCTCTTCCTCTCTGGTCTCTGTCCCATTCCGGCCCGTCTCCACTGTGGGCGTCATCATTAAACCCACATTAGCTCGGTGCGGCGCTCGCTCCTCCCGACCCCATCTCCCAGCTCAGCGTCCTGGCTCAGATAATACGGGAACGCCGCCGCCGCCGCCTTATCTCCTCAGGAGCGACGTGCCGGGCCGACGGCGTGTCAAACAGGCTGCGTCCGGCTCCTATCTGATCCCCGGAGAGCGAATAAAGACGCTGAGCCCCGAGGGTGAGACTCAGCCCGCATCCTGAGTGGAATGCTGGCTGTGTGTGTGTGTGTGTGTGTGTGTGTGTGTGCGTGTGTGTGTGTGATCTTTCTCAGCTTCCTCCTCCAGCGTGTGTATAATGAATGAAGCTCAGTGATAATGTGTCAGTGCAGTTCTGGAGGCCGACCTGAACCGGAGGTCAGACGGTATCAGACGTCTGCTTGTTCCTCGTCTAACTTGGTCCAATCTTCATCATCACTGTGAGGAGGAGGGAGAATGTTCCTCCGTCTTCTCTGCTTTGCTGCCTCAGGGCCTGGGGAGCAGGAACCACAGTCCAGACCCTCCAGAACCAGACAATTACCAGAACCAGAACCAGAACCAGGAGGAATCAAGTCAGGTCAGAGAGGAAGTGACAATGAAGCAGGACGTTTGAGTGTTTGTGTGAGCTGATGATGTCACTGAACTAGATCAACCAACAGTGGGAACATCTGTCACACAGGAGGCGTGTCCTGATCAACCGAACCACAATGTGACCACAAATCTGATCCAGAGCTTGTGGAGGCTTTGACCCGGGTCCATAGATCCACGAGGGTCCAATCAGAGACCACAAACATCTGCTAACGCTCCATCTTACAGTAAACACAGAGTTAGTTCCCCCTGAAGCCCTCAGCTGTTCCCTGAGGCTGCGTCCTACCTGCGAGCACAGGTCCTGGGGCTTCCCCCCGCCCATGCTGTGGGGCATCTCCCTGCAGCGTGTGGACAGGTTGAGGATGGCCGTGGCCGCCATGTGCGCCGCCTCCATGTCGTGGCTGTAGTCGAAGCTGCTCTTGCTGCAGGTGCTGCTGGCGCTGCTCCCCCCTCCTCCTCCTCTTCCTCCCCCTCCCGGGCCCGCCCCCCCTCCCCCGCCTCCACAGCTCAGGCTGCTGCTGCTGCTGCTGGGGGCGTAGGTGCTGGTGGTGCTGCTCGCCGAGCTGGACGTTTTGCAGTAACGTTTGGCTGCAAGGAGGGAAACAGATTTACATTTCAGGTCAAAGTAAACGATCAATAAATTCGTGTGATTGATACTAGAGACTTCTGAGTTGTGGTTATAATGAGTGACAGACAGATCTATGCTGCTTCTATAGAACATCAACATCATGAGCAAGCGTGGTGATGGTACCGTCGTATCCTTTGGGGGAGGAGTCTCTCTGCCCGTGGACTTTGGGTGCGATGGCTCGTTTCCCGTACACCTGGTGGCTGTTGCTCCCGTCGAAGGCGCTGTAGTCGAAGCTGGTCTTGGAGTACTTCTCCAGCTCCTTGGCCAGGTTGGAGCGCGGCGTGCTGCTGGAGGAGACATTGTTCTTGTTACCAAACTGAGGAGAGTCCAGATGTTTGATAAAGCACATAGGCCTGGAAAATAATTGACCAGGGGGTTGGGGGTCAAACTTCCCCTCGGGACGGAGGGGGAATCTGGGGTTTGGAGAGGAAACAGAGGGGCAAACTGGAACAGGGAGGTTCCAGGCTTTAAGTGGGGCGAATGGAGGAGGAGGGGGCGTTTAAGGACGAAGAGCCTGAGGAGAACCGAACTGGACTAAGATGTTCTCATGCCAAGTCGAGAAACAGACAGAATTCAATTCCCTCTTATTACACCGTCACGCTTCTGACACGCGTCTGAGAGCAGCACAGAAGAGGAGGGACGCTCTTCCTCTTCCTCTGCCGGGATAGAAACCGAATGTTTATGATGACATGCGACTCTTCATCACTGCATTTCCACGAGGATCAAAGGAATCCTGGTCCTCACAGCTTTGCCTTCACCGTGATGAATGAAGCCAATTACAGCGCGCTCAAAGCCACGGCAACAATTTCCCCTTTATAAATAAGCGTAGAAATGAACATGTAGTGTGGAATTATGGGATGGAAAGAAACACACAGGGGAGCCGCCGGGACACGACGAGGAGGAGAAGGGAAATCCTCCTGATTAATCGCTCACTTTACAGATGAATTGATCGTAAACAAAGGTAAAGGAACTCCAGACGTCCTTCACCAGAGAACCAGGAACAACGTTTGCACTCATGTGGCACCGAGACGATACGCTGTGAACGTGTGGAGTCGTGTAGAATCTGTTTGGGGACAGATTAAGATGATGTCGTGCCAGTTTGATTATAAATGTAGAGAGATGTTGTATGTAATGATTGACATGGATCTGTATGATAATGTGCTGTATGATAACTGGACCTATAGTTTCTATAATGTCTATTTCTATTGCAAGGATTCCTTTCCCTGCGTCTCAGAAACCAAACCCTGGCCTGCACTCTGTCCCTGAGTGAGTAAAGTGATTCTAAAGAGGCTCAGGTTCTTCACATTGGGCTTGAACAGCTGCAGTGAGTGAAGAAGAGTGAAGAAGAAGAAGAGAGCGAGGTTTAACATGTGTGTGAGTGAGTTCTACCTTAAGACCCGGTCAGGGGTCGGGTTGGGCTTGGGGCCATCACAGCTCTGGTGCTTCTCTTGGGCTTTGGCCAGCTTCTCTGCTGCAGCGATGGGACATCCTGATAGGCTGGAAGCAGAGAGCGCCGTTACACGTGCAAACACGCAAACAAGCGTGTTTACATGTAGACATGCATATGTGCACGCAGCAACACCAGCAAGAAAGGAACAGAACCCAGAGCACAGGCAGCCGGGACACCGCTGTCTCACTGAGCCTCAACACTGTGATAATATCCATTCTGACCAGATTGTAAATATTGAACATGTTTAATATTTAAGATTTGTAATTGGTGTGACTCTGACAGGAGGATTGGAGAAAGTAAGACACACACACACACGCGCACACGCACGCACACTTCCTCCTCTTGTAGCACTCTAGCACAGGCTTCATTCTAGCTCATCATTCCAGCTTCTTTCCTGAGGTTCAGATCAAAAAGGAAAATCATGAATGTTCCATCCCGTTTAACACTGAAGAAGAAACCAGATCATAACAGCTGGAATGTTTTTGCTTGAGCAGCTAGAAATCATTCTCAGAATAGAAAATCCCCATATAGAGCAGTGAGCATTATAAAGTATCACATCACACACACACACACACACACACACTCCTAAACACGTTGGTCAAAACTGCATTTTGTGCGTTAAAATGTCTTGAGTGACCCGATGTGACGCGTGTTCATGTTGTCGTCCTTAGCCTCCATTAGCCTCCATCCAGTCTGTCAGCTCCAGTGTGTCGGGCCGCAGTGAGGATATCATCTGTGACAGTGGCCTGAAGCAGGATAGAGTTGTGTTCATGAGCACCTGTCAGCAGACGTGCAGGAGCGTGCGTCCTCTCGTGCACACTGAGGTGCGACTCGGCTAACGTCTGCCGCTCGTAGCCAAAGTGAAAGTTGGCGCATGGCGGCGTGCGGGCGAGCGAGCGTGGCATGTCTGCACCTCTGCTGTCACCCCGGCTGAGTGGCAGAAAGGTGCTAATGGCTGCCGCCGCACGCCCGACTCCCCCAGCGCGTGACACTCCTCTCTCACTGTCACCTCTGCACACTCCTGTCCCGCTCGCCTGATAGCTGCCATTCCTCTGCACGGGCTAATAAATGATTTATGCTGCCGGAGGTCTGGAGCGCTGCATTCTAATCAGAGACTGCAGGGGGAAGCCGGCCCGGAGCGCTGAGAGCAGGGATGCAGAGGAACACATCAATCTGCCTGCAGATATTTACAGCAGGAAAACAGGCTGCAGCTCCTGTTTAGGTTCAGACTACATTGTGGGGACGTCGTCAGGACAATTATAACTCATAATAACACAAGTAAAGTGCAGCGTTTGAGGGATTTGAGAGAATGCTGACATCCTGAGGTCCTTCAGTGTTTGTGTTTTTATATAAGTCATAATAACTCAATAACATTGTACAGTTAGACACCTGAATGCATCATGCAGCAGTTTAAAACCATTCAGGCTCTGAAGTCATGAAGTATAAAGTGAAATGTGCTCAGATGATGATCAGAGACATCATCATCATCTTCATCATAATAACAGAGTTTACATGAAGACCAACGTGTTCATCTGCACACAAAATGATTTACTGGGACCAAAAGAAACCTGAAAGAAACAAAACAAACATGAAGTAGAAGAAGAAATCAAATATAAGTGACATGACTCACTCACTGAGGAGCAAAGAAAAGGAACCACGTGATGAAGGCGTGAGCCAACAGAACCCTGAGGTGAGACAGAGGGAGCATGCCACACGGACGCAGGCGTGTTCAAGCGCTCACTTACCTGCGGTGGGAGTTTCTGTTGCTATTGACATGGCCGCGTCCCGTGCAGCCCGGCGTAGGACACTTAAGAACATTCTCATACATTGCCACAACTTGGCACGGAGAGCAGACAGGAAGTGAAAGACAGGGAAGGTTAGGAGCCCCCTCACAATCATGCATGAGCTCTATTAGTGTGTCAGAAAGTTGGCATTATAAACATCATTAAGAAATGAGCCGGCGTGAACCCAAACCACCTCTCCTTCATTTTAATGAACACTAGTTTGAAAGGGCAGGCGAGGTTCCCCACCACACTGCCTCCACTTATCCAGCCCCTTTCAAATTAGTATTCATAGAACGGGGGGACAGTCATGAATAAAGAGAAGTCATTTAAGTTGAGCAGGACAAAGACGAGACGACGGGAGGGAAGTTTGGACATGCAGAGAACAGAGCAGCCAGCAGTCACGCACACAAACACCACAACAACAAACGAGTGGACGTGCTAGCAAACGCTGCGTTAGCGCCCGCGCGTTGTTAGGGGAGAGTGCAGGCTTCAATGCTGCGTCCCTCTAAACCAGTCCATAACTGTCTCACATCCCCCCGGCAACCAGCCAATTAGATTAATGATCTATGGCTGTCCGAGAGAGCCGGTCGAGTCCCGCAGGCGGGGGAGCGGGGAGCCGGGGAGGGTCGGCCTGTCACCGGGAGCGTGCGGGGCCAAACCCCATTGGCATCAGCTTCATCATTATCACCCCTTTACACTTTAACCCCTCATCATCCTCCCTCTCTTACATGCTAATTGGTGTTGGAGGCAGGTAATTGGATGAAGCTGCCACCTCACCCGCTCATGCATTATGCATTTATGTGAACCTCTGCCTCTGTGAAGACGCAGACAGAGTGGCAGCAGTGATTCATGTGGGAGGAGGAAGCACGGAGCATTTAGGGAACGCTCTGCAAATCAACAGCAGGGAGGGAAAACGTTGCTTTACTAACGACGCTGATGTCACCGAGCTGCTGCACGCTTTAAAGACACGACGACGCAGCGCAGTGCACAAGTGACTCCTCCTCCAGACCGGGGATAGAAATGTGACAGCAGAGCAGCAATGAAGTCATGAAGCTAAGACTCTGTGGAATTATGATCAATCTGGGTGATTTAAAACAGAAAGCTTCTGAATTATCTGAGCTCTCCCTCTCTCTCCCCCCCGTCTCTCTCCCTCTCTCTCTCTCTCCCCCCCTCCCTCTCACTCACTCTCTCTCTCCATCCCTCCCTCTCTCTCTCACTCACTCTCTCTCTCTCTCCCTCCCTCTCTCTCCCCTCCCTCTCTCTCTCTCCCCCTCCCTCTCTCTCTCTCTCTGTCTCCCCCCTCCCTCTCACTCACTCTCTCTCTCCATCCCTCCCTCTCTCTCTCACTCACTCTCTCTCTCTCTCTCCCTCTCTCTCTCTCCCCTCCCTCTCTCTCTCTCCCCCTCCCTCCCTCTCTCTCTCTCTGTCTCTCCCCCTCCATCCCTCTCCCCCTCTCTCTCTCTCTCTCTCACTCACTCTCTCTCTCTCTCTCCCTCCCTCTCTCCCCCCTCCTCTCTCTCTCTCTCTCTCCCTCCCTCCCTCCCTCCCTCCCTCCCTCCCACTCTCTCTCTCTCTCTCTCTCTCCCTCCCTCCCTCCCTCCCTCTCTCCGTTTGTCTCTCTCAGAGCCATGTAAACATGTCTGCGTGCTGTAAATGGAGCCATGATGTAATGTCCTAAAGCTCCTGAGGTAAAGGCTCCAGTGGTTTACAGCCGGAGGTCAGAGCTTCACAGAAGACTGCAGACAGATGTTTAAGACCACATCTGCATCGGCTCAATATTAGACACAAAAGGGCATAAATGATTATGAGGAACATTTTAATTGAATGATCATCTTCCTCATTTCTCTGGGAGCTCTGCTGCTGCACCGTGTGATTTATAAATTAAATGAAGCCACCACATTAATAATGAATCATCCATTCAGTGCAGCACATGTGTGAGCAGGCAGGAGAGAAGTTTGCCCAGCAGGCGATCACACGAGCGACACGCACTCATCTTCACCCTCACACTGGGGAAGAATCCAGCCTGTCTGAGTATTGATTCGGTATCGACAGGAGGAGGCGATAATGCACTTTAAAGCAGGCTTGTATCGACGCCTCACACTGGCTGAGGGAGGTCGCATGAGAGCAACCGGGGCTGAGGGAGAGGGGCGAGGAACGCTCCACAACTTTGACTCCAGCGCTTTGAGAAGTTTGACCTACGAGCTCAGTTCATGTGAGCAGGAGGGAAACTTTCACTGAAGTCCAAGACTGAGAGGAGAGATCATTAATAAAAGACTTTAACAGTTCAGTCTGTGTCTCTTTATCTCTTCCTTGTTGTCAAATAAAGCCAGAACCTGTTTAAGACTTAACAATGTGGTTCTCACTGTCCTGAGGCATTTAAAGAGTGAATGTTCTCTCTCCCTGCACAGTGACCCTGCTGTGTGTGTGTGTGTGCCTGTGTGTGTGTGTCTGACTCAGGTTTCTACTCTAACAGATGGTGGAAGATGACTGAGCCACAAATCCAGAGAAGTTTTTGTGCGGGGCTGTTGGGTATTGGCGATATCATTTCCCCCCCAAAAGTGAGTCTGATCAACACGCGTGAGGAAGAGGAGAAGGAACACCGACATCACAATCCCAAATCTCCAGTAACAATCAATTGAAGCCAACTCCAAATTCCATTTCGGGGCTCTTGATCCCAGTCAAGGTCGCTCGCTCGGAGTCTTTCCAAATTTCGGGGAAGCTGAGTGCAGTTTGTGTCGGGTTGAGCTTCTTCACCCGCTCATCTGTCTGTCATTATTAAAGCCTCCTTTGTTTTGATTGCAGCGGAGGTCACGCTTGATCATAAGTTGATTTCCACGCCGCGGTTGATGAAACACGTAAAGGGGCTTTAATTGAGAAGTTCCCAGAAGGTGAATGAGTCTAAACGGTGCTGGGGTGAAATCCCTACCAGCAGAAGCGTCCGCTCAGTCAAGGCTAATGTTTATTGCCACTTCACTCGACCCCAGGCTCAGAGATATGATACGGCCTTTCTATTCACAGAATTTAATTGAGCAGGAAACATCAATAAATGAATGAGGTTTACGGCCCGGCTGACCCAGAGCGGCTTCAGCGCTCTCTCCTGGTCTGTGCCAGCGTCTCAGACTGTAGCGTTCACACACAGTTGACATGAAGAAACACACACGTAAACAAACGGACGCAACGTGAAGCAGCATGCAAATAGAATATACAGGACGTCATCGTATCTCCGCTCTCATGCAGGCTAATGCGGCTGCTCAGTCATGCAGTGCTGTTGAGTATGGGATTAGTTCTTCCTCGTGTTAGTGCTGTATGGAGGAGGAACTTAGCCTCAGTCAGTGTGTGAGTTACTGTCAGACGTCTATGTTGAGTCCAGCTCACTGGCACCGACGCTCTGTGAGCTCAGGGTTTGTATTTTTGAGACGATGCTTATTCACAGGTGAGCTGATCATTGCTTAAAGCCATTTTACGAAAAGCACAGACTTTCAAGAAAAATGGGTCCAAACTAGCTCGCTGACAAAATGGACATATTTGAAAAACAACGTCAACAACTTAGTTTGGACGTAACGTTCCTGAAAATCACTGAATCTTGTAAAATCACCTGAGTATCACTTAGAATCAGAGTTATTAAACTTATAATCACACACAACACATGTAGTTCATTTCTCCCGGGGGTGTGTAGCACCCACACACACACCAGGCAGCCAATCAGCAAACAAAACCAGAACCCCCACGCAAAAAAGGTCCCAGCAGGCGTGCAGCAGGCCGACCTGTCACTGCAGCGCCCGCACAAACATCACATCGCACACTTCCCACAGGCAACAGCGACTACACACAACACACACAGCAACCACAGCAAACAGGCAAACCACAAACAAGAGGAAGACGGACTGGAAGGCTTACTTACTTTCTGGAGGCACCCTGTCCTTGTGCGGACAGCCGGACAGGCTCCGGTGGTGCGGGTACAGGCCGGTCACGTGACCCGTGCCGTCGCAGCCCGGCGTGGGACAGCGGCTCTCCTTCTTGTCGGCACGTGACGAATCTGCCGTGTAGGAAACGGGCGTGAGTGCTGTGAAACATTTGTAAAGCTGCGCCCAGAATAACGCAAACCCTATAGGTGCTCTGCTGTTGCCACGACAACCACATAGTGGTAAGACAAAGGACCTGCGAGCGAGGAATAATACGGCACAGACGCTCAAGTGAGGAACAAGGGAGCCGTGCCTCAGACGAGCAGCAGGATGTGTGTCACACTCACTTCCTGCACGCGTTCAAGCTTCATCACTCAGATAGAAACGGCACAGAGACGCTGTGAGGCCACAAATTACAGCTCCACACTCATCTGGAACATTCTCCTCAGTCTAGGAATTTACACAACACCTCCAGGATGTAGGAGGGTCACATGTTCCAGACGTGTGTTTCTAATGGGATGGCAGATTGTTTCACATCTAATGCTGAGGATGAAACGCCTCCAAACCAACGACCTCCTGGGCCTGAAGCTCAAACGCTCCCAGCTGAGCTTCAACAAAGACGGTCTGTACATTATTAAACTGTATTTATACATAATTCATATATAAAGAACAATGCATCACACAAAATATCTTTTAATGCAAATAAAGTGGCTTCTTCTTCTCTGTGTGCTGTCAGATATGAGCTCAAACATTCAGACACACGTGTAGAATGTTCTATAGGAGAGACACACAGACATTTAAGGGTCAAAGGTCATAGGTGAGCCAACATAATGAACATAATGAAGCTTTGAGAGGCATTAACATGTGTTCATGGATCCCTACGGGTCCATTAGAGACCTACAGACCTGAAGAGGAGAAGAGCATCTACACACTGACAAAGGAACACACAAACTAATTCCCGAAAATGGGGAATTTTGTAAAATTGCAGGTGTATCACTTTAATTTGTGGCACATCTGCACACTTGTTCAGTTCAATATCAATACTCTCTCAAATCTGTCTCACACACACACACGCACGCACGCACGCACGCACGCCCGCCCGCCCGCCGGCACGAACGCGTACACACACACACACACACACACACACACACACACACACACACACACACACCGGATAGGATTGTCTTTCCCTTTCCTAAAACTTTCTTCTTCTGTTTCTTTGAAACCCAGATGAGATTTGGTTTCCACCAAAACGCAGCGATGCCAACTCGTGCCAAATGGCATCGCTTCTCAAATGCAACCCTCCACCTTCCAGAACGCACCGAAGCCGACGCAAGGTCAAGGATTCCTCTTACAGTCGACACACACTTCAGCTTCTCCTCTGCGTTTCAGCGTTTCAGCGTTCCACTCTGCCGTCCTCAGCCAGGAGGTGAGCGGCTCTGATGGACAGCAGCCACAGAATCACAGAGCTCTGATTCAAGCTATATCTGCCTCTTTACCTTGAAGGACACAAAGACACAAAGCCTGGCTCCCTCTGGAAGATTTGATTGGATGTTGGAAATGCGACCAAACACACAGAACCACTTCAGACAACACAACAGATTCCATTCACAATCCTCCAGAATATTATAATGATGATCCTTAATGTGTCTCTGAGTGCCTCCACTGCCTCACACACTGGAGCTTTAATGGTGGAATATAGGGTGGAAATGTGAGCTACACACACATTCAGGAGCGACTCGTCAGGAGCAGCAGCAGCAGCAGCAGCAGCAGAAGCTCATTGTCCTCATCTGTCTCTGTCATGTTAGGTCCATATGAGACCGGGACAATATTGCTTTGTCATGTCTGCTGCTCCGTCTGGCACCGGTGCAATAAAGGCCGACATGTTGATGAAGAACACAGTCTGTATTTAAATCCCCCCCCTCCTCCCCTCTTATTAATGGTTTGCTTTGCTGCACATTATTACCCCGACTGTTACCATTTGGACATTATGTAGGGAAGAAATCCACACGCACATACGTGATGCCTGTGCCTGCCGTGCCTGGGCGGCTCGGTGTGGAAGGCGTATTAGAAAGCAGGGATATTGATTGTGGCTGGGGACGGTCTGTGCTTTGCATAGCAAATGGCCTCCATTACCATACCATCTCTGGATAATTAATGTGCAGTCAGTGGGCCTGCTGTTCGTTATCGGTCATTCTGATACTGTTCAATTTTCCTCCGCTGCTTCTCTTATGGAGCCGGCTTCCTCCCTCCCTCAACCCCCGCCTCTCCCCCGCTCGCAGGGTTTTTATAAATCACACAGAAACGCTGGTCAACCAGTGTCTGCCTCCGTCTCGCCCGGGGAAAGATGTTATCGTGACGCAACTGTCTGGTGTCCTCTCATTATTCAGACATTAGCCGGACACAGAGGCCAGGGGAAGCTCTTGAAATTAACATTTGTGTGGCATTTAAGTGGCAATCCAGTGCACCTGCTGTGAGTCGTGTGGCATTTGAGGTGCACCGGGCCCTGTTGTGATTCAGAGCGCCCTCATATGTTTCCCTCCTCTCATATCTTCCTCGTGGGAGATGATCAAATGGTTTGACCTAAAGGATATGAAGGCAGTAAAACAAAGGAGCTCACGATCCGATCACTGCCAGGGCCGCTGCCACCTTTCTTTCACTGTAAATCCAAGCTGCAGATTTACTACGATATATATTTACCAGCCGCCGTCTTTGAAATTTAAGATTATACGGTCGAGCAGCTTTACTCATTATGTTTCATGCGGCTCTGGAAGCTTTTGTTTGCAGCTCATTTAGATCCACAGTAAAGTAAAAGCCCGACTAAAAATAGAGCAGACTGAGCTTTACTTTGATGGAAGTGAGGTAAAGTGATTCTCCTTGTTGTGTTAATATTCTGGGGATAATTACCAAGGTGTGAAGTTGTGTAGCGCTCCCTTTAAGATCTCTGATTGCTCTCCATCAGGGTGTCTGTGCTCAACTCAGGGAGGAGAAACTGAAAGTGTGTGCTGTTATTGCCCTCTATAATCACACAAACACACACAAGTCCCTGGAAACCACACACACACACACACACACACACACACACACACTGAAGCCAGCGTTTATCAGGAGTTCTGCTATCTGAGGGTGATAATGGGGTGCGTTCCAATTAGTAGCTTTACATAGCATATAGTGTGAACGTACCGGGAGCCAGAAACAATCTGACAGACGAGCAGCTTGATTGTTTTGAAAAGGATTCAATCAGCAGAGTAAAAGTCTGTGTGCTGCTACTGATGAACCTAAAACCATCTGAATAATATTTATAAACTACATCATAGTCCTATTTGTCTTTATAACATATATTTAA
Organism: Genypterus blacodes; assembly: GCF_046128005.1. Lineage (NCBI taxonomy): Eukaryota > Metazoa > Chordata > Actinopteri > Ophidiiformes > Ophidiidae > Genypterus > Genypterus blacodes. The sequence goes on from NW_027467262.1 coordinate 32,093, forward strand.
TGGTAGGACCGCATCATAAACAAACCTAAAGAGCTGGAGCGTTTCCTTCAGGAGCGTCTAGTTTGTATCTCTCCCTCCTAAGCAGGAGGTTAAAAATAGCCGGCTCTACCCCGAGCTGCATGGCGGGGATGAGATTTGTGGTCCTAACAGGCCGTGCAGATTGCCATTACTTATGCCTGACAAGCCGACGCTCTGATGTTTCAATGCTGCCCTATTTTAACAACATAAGCGGATGCTGTCGCTCTCCCCCTGCCTCCCGGAGGAGAATTCCCAGATTGGCAGGAACAGTTCGTCCCGGGGTTACGCCAATGTTCCTGGGTCGGTACGGGAGCGAGACAAAGCCCGGTGAAGACGAGGTTAACATGTCTGCAAGCTTCCAAACATGCCTATGACAACATGCGTGTTCTGAGGTTTCCACATGGTTTGGTCTTTAAGCGTTGTTCTGTTCCTGTTTTTGCTAAATGTTTAAAAAGTCGACGAAGTTCAAATGCTAATTGGCAGCGTTTCATTTTGATGTTGTTAGGAGAGTGAAGCTTCCCGTGAAACTAAGATCAGACGTGGAAATACAGCAGCTTTGAAACCCTCTAGCTGCTCTCTTTACATCCTGAAATCTGCTCACGCTGAGGGAAATCTAGAGCGTGGAACTGCTGACAGTCGGCCCAATGTTTGTGAAATCCATCTGATCGCTCGACAGAGAGATCATAGGAGGTTTGGGCGATTACTCGGACATTGAGGCCTCTAACGCTGGGCGAGACACGACCTGTCAGGTAAATCAAAGGTTAAACATATTTCGCTTAAGCTGAAGCTATGAAAAAATGGAAACACGACAACAAGCTTTCACGCTTGTTTGAAGTGGATTTTGTGGTGAAGTTGAAGGGACGATCCTAAAGGAAGTGCTTACCTTTATGGTAGAACGGCTTCTTCAAACCATCGGGTAGCCGAGATTTACGCTCCACACCGTAGCCGTGCCGCGAGCCGTGGTCGTCATGGTTATACCTCATCCCGTCTCTCCTGGCAGCCTCGGCCGTCATCTTATCGTGCATTGCCTTGGCGCGTTCGGACTCCAGAGCGATGGCCTTCTCCAGCAGAGACAGGTTACCCTTCGTCATGTCGAACACCTCCTCCGACCGGTCCGACGTCACCGAAGTCGTGTCCTCGTCAAAGTCCCGGTGGTTGGCGTACCTGTCGTCGTGTGCGCAGCTGGCGAAGGCCTTGGACCGCGGGCTCAGCTGCTCCTCCAGCTTCATGAGATTGTCCATGTCGGAATAGTTCCTACCGAGCGCCCGCCTTTCGTCCTGGCTATGTTGGAAGTCCCCGTAGCCGTGATGCTGGGGCTGCTGATTGGGATCCCCGCATGAAAAGTGCTGGGGCGGTCCGTTTCGGTCGGCGGACTTGGTTTCGCTTAGTTTCCGAGCGAGGTCGAAGCATTGGTTCCGTAGACACTCCAGACTGCTCAGACACACCTCCTCGTCACTGTTTTCTATTTGTCCGTTACCGTTGGCCTTCATTTGTCCGTTACCACCGTTGTGTGCGTTGGGCCCGTTGCGGCCACAGTCGTTCCCGCTCCCGCCGGCACCGTCCTCGTACTCCTGACCCTCTAAGTTGTCAGACAGCACGGCGCCGTGGCCCTGTGCTAACAGTTTCAGGGAGTCCACCGTCTCCCTCACCACGTCGCTGTCAACGTCCAAACTAAGATCAGCTCTCTGCGTTTCGTCCGCTTCTCCCTCCTCATCCTCCTCCTCCTCCTCTTCCTCCTCGTCCTCCTCCTCATCGTCCTCCTCTTCTTCCTCCTCTTCCTCTTCTTCCTCCTCCTCCTCGTCCTCCTCCTCTTCGTCCTCCTCCTCTTCCTCAGCACTGTTAGAGGAGTTGCTGTTCATCTCGGATTCCGTCATTGCACGATTGGCGGCGTCTTCTGCGATCTTGCCGAGGTTAAGCAGGGACTTGGCTACGAGTTCATCGTAGTTCTCGTACTCGTCGCTGTTGACGTCGTCCTTCTCCGCCGCCGGGCCGGATTTGGGATTGCCGCCTCCACCGTCGCCCTCGCCTCCCTCACCACCGCTCATCTGATTGTCCTCTGTTGGAAAGAAAGAACAAATGTCTCGTAATTTAATTTCCGTCGTTCTGTTTTACTGCTAAATCTGATTTCTGGACTTGGTCCTCCTAAATTGGATAAGGAACTCTTTGCTTCCCCTAATAATTTACTTTGAGAGTCTTAACAGCAGGTTGTGTCCTGAATCGTGAATCAGCACAGGAGGTTAAATGGAGATCTTCCTTTAGAGACATGCTTTGGTAAATGAGAAGCTATTAACCCTTTACGTACTAATCCTCATTAGAATGACCCTGATTACATGCTCATGATATCTAGTGTCATGATTGTTTGCTTCTGAAAGCCAAGTGACTCTGAAGCCTGTCACAGTGTTTTATTCATTATTGAGACAACCTGTATAAAGCTGTGAAGTGGTGGATGAGGCATCAACACAGCCACAAGCTCAGTCAGCAGAGGAAACCTTAATGTTGGGCTTTAGAGCTCAGAGCTTTCAGAGAGGGGGTCTGTGTCTCTGTCTGTCCTGAGCAGTGCGCTGATGGGAGACGCACAACGAGCAGAGACGCACACGCTTAACGAGTGTCTCCACCAGAACATGTGCCAGATCAACATTAAATATAAATAAATAGACTAATCAACTGTGAACCAGAGGAGCAATGGATGGTTGTGAAGTTTGCCTTTAGTTTTTAATAAATTTGAAGAAGGATGTTTTGTAGTCTTTTGTAGTAGGATTTATGGTTGATTAATTACCATCCTTTCAGCGTTGGGTTGTGCAGATTTTAGGGATACAAAATGCTTGAAGGCCTCACATGAAACAGAAATAGCGATATAAGAATTGTACCTTTTCTCCTGCAGGAAATTAAAGCTTCAACCAGGGACGACTCACACACTCTGTAGATAACTGTACATCTCATGATATTGTTTGTAAAATTTGTAAAATCATGAGTTCACCAGGAGAACATGAGTCTTAAAACTAAGAGATGATATGGTTCCATCTACAAAAAGATGAAGAGCGGTCACCGGCTATTCATCATTTTCTAGTCAAGTCCCTTTTTGGTTTAATCAACAGTATCCTTAGAATTCCTTTCACTGCCTAATTGATTCTGACAGGCTGTAAAAGGTTACTGAACCTATTCTGTCAGTAATTTCAAGCACTCACTCCTGGAGCACTTCCAAGCTCTCCTTTCACATTTCCACCCGAGCCGCCAAGAGCACAATCGCTCGCACCGGCGTCACATTCGCCACTTACATTCCTGCAGAGGGAAATAAAGCCGCCGTGATAATAAGGGAAGTCTGATTACTGATGCAGAGGAGAAAATCACCTGATGATAACAACGACACTGCAGGGCCGCTCATTACAGCACATACCTCTGCCAAGGACACATTTGTCTTGCTTTTTAAATGTTTTATTCATGAATCTAACACCGTGGAGTTGGAATTCTTTCACCGCAGAATGAAGACAGACCGGCTCGGGGTTTGAAGTGTGTGAGGCAGTGGGAGGTTTCGTTTCATTGACCTGCGTTTGGTGGAATTTGAATTTCTGCTTGAAAAACAGGAAACGGAAACATCCAACTTTCAGACAAAACACTCAAATACCTCTACAGGATTTGGGGCGTGTTGCTAAATCAGAAAGGCTTAAATCTCTGATGAAGACACTTTGCTGCTTAGTGGTTACATAAAGTCAAGATGGAGCTCTAAACTCTAAACACTCTTGGACGGTGAGACTCAGTTAATTTTGTAAATAAAGGGCAGCATGACTTCATATATGCAGCTCACATTGAGTCAAACCCAGCGGCCCACACACACTTTAATGAGCCCGGCACAATACGGCTGCTGAGCTGAGGCGTTCAACAGGGAAGTCACATGTTTCAAATAGCAGCGGCTCCTCACAGACCAGAGACGGCAGCCAGGGTTTAATTTTTGAGGCTTTGAATCGCGGCACAGGAAAGCAATTTGAAGAGCAATCAAGGTACACAAAGGGGACGCGGCAGCAAAAAAATATTGCGGAGGGAACAGAGCCGCCGCAGCCCTGAAGCGGCTCCGGAGGAGCTGGAAGCTTCCGGACGTCACCTCTATCGTATTGAGGAGATTAGAGAGTGTCTGGGGGCGAAGGAGGAGCGCAGCGATGATGCATATGGAGCAGCTCGCCCCGTCTGCTGAGGGAGAGAGAGAGCTGCACATCACAAACCAAATGAGTTCAGAGCTCAGTGATGGGAGAATTCATTAGGTCAACCAAACTGGAGCCGCTGAACGTACAGCACTCACCTCCAAGCAAGGAGGGCCGAACCTGGAAGTCCACTTTATTCATTGATCTTTTTCCCCCCTGCTTATATAATCTGCTTATATATATTTGAGACTTTTAAATCAAACATAAACGGTTATTGACTGTGATAGATGTTAAAGACTGCAGCGCTCCATCCACAGCAGCTCAGTATTGATTATTGATTTACATTCATATCTCCTCAACTAATAAAGAGAGCAGTCATTCATGTGGGAGGTTCTCAAGGTCGACCGGTCAGATTAAAAAGGTCAAACATAGGCAGAGATGCAGGTTTTGGTTGTTATGGCAACTTGTGGGTGATGATGTAAACCTCCATGAGTCTGATCTTTGTTTGTAAAATATAAATCAAACTTCCTCATTGGGCTGTAAGATAAATCAGTGTTTACATAATTATTATTATTATCACCTTGCTCTCCACTGTCTTCTTCCTCGTCCTCCTCGTCCTCCTCATACTCCACCTCTTCTTCTGCTTCTTCTTCCTCCTCTGCCTCCTCCACCCTCTCCTCCTCCTCCTCTTCCTCCTCCTGCTCCACCTCTATCTCCTCCTCCTCCTCCTCTCCGTCCCCTCGCTCCACCTCCCCTTCTTCCTGCTCCATTTGCTCGACGCTGTAGTCCATGTAGCCTTCCTCTCCCTCTCCCTCTCCCTCCTCCTCCTCCACCTCGCCCTCTTCCTCCTCCTCCTCCTCCTCCTCCTCTTCTACGGCTCCCTCCTCCTCCGCCTCCTGCCTGTCGTCCATCTCGTCGGTGCCGTCCGTCTCGTAGCACTCCTCCATGGTGGAGTTGTCCATGTCATCTAGGTAGCTGCTCCTCTTGGGCGACGTCTCCAGGGTTTGACTCTTCCTCTTCTTACCAAGCGGACAGCTGTACACACTGCAGGGGACGGACAAGAGACAAGACAGGTCAGCATCACCTGGAGACAGAGGCTGATGGGACAGATTACTTTTCATGCCTTAGTGCCTTTGAGCTCTGGAAGTACAAACACAAACTCCTCTGTCTCCACTGCCGGCTCACCAAACGGAGCTTTAACAACGTTGAGCACGCCGATGAGAAAGTTTGGATATTTTAAGACAAAGCGAGCGTAACCTCTGACCCCTGAGCGCACACAGCTTTGCAGAGAGCGTGTGAGAGATAATGAATGTTTGTAGACCAACAGCACACATTGATTTGGATTTGTTGGAAAGGTTAGGACAAAAGAAGAGAACAGTTTTGTAACAAATCATTGGAATCATGGAAAAGAGAGAGAGAGCAAGGGAGGAAAGCATGTATAAGAGTGATGCATGCTGGGATATGAAGAAGTGTATGTGTGTGTGTGTGTGTGTGTGTGTAAAGTTCAGCTGCAGTTACAGTATAACAGGACGAGTGACGAGGAGAAGATCAGTCGACCAGCAAATCCCCCACATCGCTGTATAATAATAATCATCCTCATCCTCATCATCCTCATAAAGCAGTGGGAGGAAGGAGGTTTTGGAGCAAACAAAGCCAAACGTCTGGCGGGTTTCTCAGGTCGTTTATATTCAGGTAACATCCGATTGTTCTCCAGGCTAAAGAGAATCGCTCGTTCCAAACACTTTGATCTGGACCGATCCGCCTCTGAGACTCTGAGGGAGCGCAGACAAACCTGTAGCCTGATTAATTGAATCTCGCCAAGGCTGCTGGGTTTTTTAATGTATTCTCTGGCAGCAGGGGGAACGGATCCTAATCTGATAATCTGATAATCGGTGTATTCTCTCAGGCTATTGATCACAGGGGCTTAATCCATTTCAGTCATCAAACCTGTGAGAGCCTGCAGCTTCTACCTGGGCTCACACACACACACACACACAGGCAAGCGTGTTCCTGTATGTACCAGTGTGTGTCTGTGTGTGTCTGTGTGTGTCTGTGTGTGTACACTTTGTGCCGGTGTGCAGGTTTTTGGCACTTTCCGACAAAAGCACCCACACAGTCAGAATCCTGATGAGGAGCTGCTGAGTGTTTTGGCCTTCAGATAAACCTCCTGTCCAGGCTGGAGAGCGAGCGAGCTAAACACGCTCCGGGCGTGTGCGCTCAGCTGTGAAATATCCCTGCTTCCTACTTTTACAACCTCTGGACGTTTACGCAGCTCCACGGTACTTAGAGCCGGAGCCGATATGAATGAACGCAGGGTGAAGGAGGGCGAAGAAGAGGCAGCTGCCGGTGAATGTGTGGCGAGGCTGATTCAGGGAGGAGAGACGGGTGAGATGGAGACGGGGAGGAGAGACGGGTGAGATGGAGACGGGGTGGAAGGGTTCAGGTTGTGATTTGACAGATGTGTCATAGAAAGCCTTCAGATTTCACCAGGAACGTTTATACACAGGATGATAAGGGAGACAGAATTTGCCAATTAGTGGCGAGGTGTCAGATCTTATTTACAGGCGATGTCAAGATCGATTCAGATTCAGTTTAGATTCATGAAGCAGAGAGATGTGAGGACATAAATGTGTTTAAGATGGCTGAACTCTGCTTCTGTACAGGCATGACATCAGGGCTGCATCTAATTATCAATCAGCCACTCCTGTATTTGTCTTTCTCTGATGTTTCACCCTTACTTTGTGTTTCTGTTTACAATGATGTCATTATATTAAACCTGTCAGACCATCAACACAATGTATATCAGCGTGTGTGGATGTGATGTGACGTCATACTCATAGTGTTTTGTGTTAAAAGTAACGCATTCAGTCTCTCTCTCTCTCTCTCTCTCTCTCTCCCTCCCTTTCTCTCCATCCCTCCCTCTCTCTCACTCTCTCCCCCTCTCTCTCTCTCTCTCTCTCCCTCCCTCCCTTTCTCTCCATCCCTCCCTCTCTCTCACTCTCTTCCCCCCTCTCTCTCTCTCTCTCTCCCTCCCTCCCTTTCTCTCCATCCCTCCCTCTCTCTCACTCTCTCCCCCCCTCTCTCTCTCTCTCTCCCTCCCTCCCTTTCTCTCCATCCCTCCCTCTCTCTCACTCTCTCCCCCTCTCTCTCTCTCCCTCTCTCTCTCTGGACGTCCATCAGTCAGTCAGCGTCCAGGCCTCAGGATTTCTTAATGGTCTGACCCCCTCACCCCCCTACAGCGAGGGGCCTCCTTTCATTAATCTGAGCCCACATGGAAACTCATTCCCTGCCTGACAGCCAGAACCCCCTCCCCCCCTTTCCCCCACCCCCCACTCCACCCACGGGCGGCGTGAGGGGCTGCAGGACAGCCAGGGAGGGGCGAGAGCTGCAACGCTGTCATCAATAGCGCTTGTGACTAAACATCTCTAAAGCACATTAACATGCCACTCATCCCTGCCTCTGTTCAGGGGGGGGGGGGGGGGGGGGGTCCAAATAAATCAAGGTCCCAAGGAGAGGAGAGGAGAGGAAAGGAGAAGAGAAGAGAGGAGAGGAGAGGAGAGGAGAGGAGAGGAGAGGAGAGGAAAGGTAGAAGTCCCCTTGATGGACTCCAGGCTTTATGTTCTGGCTTCTCGTCTTCCTGCATCTTTGCATTTTTCCAATAATAAAGCTTTTCAGCCGCTGAGCAGCAGGATGACAGCATGGAGACGCTCCCTCACCTGAGCCGCTCCAGAGCCGCTCCAGAGCCGCTCCAGAGCCGCTCGGGGGAAAGAGAGGTTGTTGAAATTCCCATAAATTGCTTTGTGACTTCAGCTAATGGAAGGCAAATAATAAAGGCAGGCCGTCTTGTGTGTTTATCAGGAGATCTTTAAAGCTCTTCATTACCTCTGCTGTTGATTGTTCAGACCAATAAGTGTTTGGAGAGCAGAGAGAACTTCCACCTCCATGCACTCTGACAACATGGCCGCCGTTTAACCCTACAGGCGCTGTAAAGCCTCTCATTCAAGTACGAAAACAGAGATCAAAGCAAGAACTGATCACTCTACACCTCATACACACTTTGACTCGTGTCCACGAGACCCGGGACCCAGGACCGGACCGGACCGGACCTGACCGCCGACACAGCCTGGTCCCCGGGTCTCTGCAGCACTAAGCCCTGCCACTAGGTGTCCCTTTGTAGTGACAGCAGACCGTGTTCCCGCCTCCCTCTGTGCTGGGCGTGGGGGGTTTGGGGGTTTGGGGGTTTAGGGGCGATTGTAATCGTCAGAGGGACCTGGAAGTTTACTTAAAGCAGTCAAAGTTATGCAGATGTATTTAAATCATGGCGGCTGTGAGGCCTGCAGAGGAGCTCCGGTCTCAGGTGTCCTCTCCTCCCCGAGCTGTCAGGCTATCTGCCACGCTCGCCCCAAACATCCGTGACTAAGCCACCGGAAGCCTCAGCAGCTCCGTCAACTTAACGCTCCCCGGCTCCCTGTGACCTTGGCAACAAAGCCTCTCATCCCAGCCCCGCCCCCCCCCTCGCCCCAACAATCCAACCCCCCCCTTAGTAATTGAGTGGCATTTAAATAAATAAATAAGTAAGTAAGTCTGTAGGCAAGGAGCAGAGAGGGAACATCTAAGTTTCCCTCTTGGTCCCCCGGCAGGAACAGGAAGCCTCTGAGTTCCGTCTGCGCGGTGGCAATCAGAGAAGAAAAGAGCTCCAGATCAGAAAAAGAGCTCTTCATATTTGATGAAGTGGGCATTCTCCGTTTTATAAGATGGAACAAATTCTATTACGGCGTGAACAAGTGGCCCTTTAGCAGCGAGGACGGCGTGTGGACGCGCTGGAGGGAGGGAGGGAGGCTCATTTCCTGTGTTGTAATGTGAGGCGGGAGAGCAGCAGAGATCCCATTTGGCTAATTTCGCTCGACAGCTGAGCGACTGCTGGAATGCGACGGAGCTCAGCGACGCCTTTATTAGCGTCCATATTAGCCGCTGCTCTCAGCAGGGGCCAAAGCTTCAGCCGCTCATTAGCATCACACGCTATTTGTCTGTGTGACGCAGGGACGCCGCCGCCTCCTCGGCCTCCCTTGCCGCGCTCACGCTCGGGAGGAAACAGGCGACATGGAGGAGCGGGCGTTACGTAATCAGGACGCACAAAGAAGAAACAAAAGAAGAGGAGAATGAGGATTAATCACCGGAGAAAGTTTCACATCTAGAAGCTTCCATTTGGCTGCTGTGTCTACTGTGACCCGCCAAAATAAAAGCTTCACATCTTTACACACATTTAGACTTAATAGCTTGTTGTTGTGTTGACATGGAGGAGGTAATGTGAAGTAATCTGATTGAAGTAATCTGATTACACCTGCTGCTCCCCTCATGCCTCTTCCTCTCTGTTAGTACTCATCAGCACCTCACTCTGCAGCTCCTTCCCCCTCTGATCCTCCTCTTCCTAACCCCCCCCCCCCCCCCCCCCCCCTCCATCGCGCCAAATCTCTCTGCCTCTCCTCCCGTGTTTTGTCTCGGCGTTCTCCCGCCCTGCTGAATGCACACTGCCTCCGGTTGTGCCCCCCATCTAGCAGGAGGATCTATAGATATGTGTGGCAGAGCCCTGTCTCCATGGTGACACCCTCCAGAAATCCATGAGGGATTTGCCATCCGCGCAGCAAGTCAGGGAAAATGAGAGCGACAGACGGAGAGAGAGAGGAAATGAAAGAGGAGGGGAGACAAATAAGAGGCTATAGAACGGGAGGATATATGTGTGTGTGTGTGTGTGTGTGTGTCGCCTCTGCTTATAATTGGGAAACGTATAGCGGAGGAATAGTGAAGCAAAGGAGGACGGTGAGAGGAGGAGGATGCTTCAGAGCTGTCAGGTCCTCAGTAGCAGGAGAACAAAGCGTCTCGTCTGGGTGCAGGAGGCTCGGCGCCTGGCAGACGCTGTCATTTGGGCGTTTTCAGGCGACTCAGGCTCAGCTCAGGCTCAGCTCAGGCTCAGCTCAGGCTCAGCTCGCATATCAGCTGCTGCTCCACACTCACACTCAGCAGAATGACTGTCAGGCTGTTAAGAAACTAGAAAATTAGACTTCATTGCCATGGCGATCAAGATGATCCTGAGACCCGTGTGAGCGTTCCATGTTAGATCTTCTTCTTCTTCTCTTCTTCTCTTCTTCTCTTCTTCTCTTCAGGTCTGCAGGTTTCTGATGGACCCTTATGGATCGATGTGGTTCGTTCTTCTACAGAACAATAATAGAAGCTCTGCCCGCACAATAAAAGCTCAACCT
>NW_027467262.1:47500-57500 GCF_046128005.1 Genypterus blacodes
CCTGTGTGTCTGTGTCTCTGTCTCTCTCTGTGTCTGTGTGTCTGTGTGTCAGAGACGTCCAGGACACAGACTCTGCTGCTTGTTTATAAACCAAAGGTAATTTGATAACTGCAGTGTAAGACGAGAGAAGAGACAAACATCCTTATTCCATCATTTCCTTCCGATAACAACATTCGTTTACTTCAGATAACAGAATCGTTTTCTGGGGATCTCCAGATTTTTCATCCAATAGCGATGGCAGGAGAGAGGAAGATGAAGATCAGCCTCACATTTCTGACCCATCAGGGCCGAAGCAGCTTCACCTTAAACACCAAAGTCCACGTCTGCATCTCCTCTTCGTCAGAGGAGACGTTACTCTTAAAACCCTCACCCAGATCAAAGAGCTGGGAGGAGAGACAGGGAGCGCTCATCTGTATTTAAAGCGTGGCTGTGATGTATGAATGGAGGTGGAGGTTACTCTTCATCATCTCTTATCTGTTGATTAGCAGGAGACACGTTGTCCACCTTTATCACAACCGCGCTGGAGTAATGGCAGCCGGCTGAGGGGGCCGCGGCACGGATCACGTATATGACACATGTATGGCGGCGTAATTAGCTTTGCAGCGCCGCATCCTTAGGTGACGGCGTTAACCCATCCATCATCCCGTCTAATCAGTCGTCGGCGGAGTGTGGGATGTAATTACGCAGCGCTAGGCAACGCCAGGCTCCACAGGTAAAAATAGTCATGCAGGATGGAGGCATGTGTTTGGCATGTGTGCATGTGCGTGTGTGTGTGTGTGTGTGTGTGTGTGGGTGTGGGCGTGTGTGTGTGCGTGTGCCGTGGTAATGAGATCTAGTTAGTAATGCTCCAGAGTGTCTTATTAACAAATAATAACAGCACTGCTTTGTTTTGGAGCCGGGCTGCCATCTATTATTCACAGCTCGCAGCTTCACTCATGACTCATTGATGGGAGAATCTGAAGCTACCTGCTGAAGGAACGCCACCCAGATCATCACTGTCAGTGTGTGTGTGTGTGTGTGTTCATCTCACAATATGTTTGGTGTTGCTCACTGAGATGTGGTCGTGCGTCTGTCCATCTTGACTTCGCCCCCTGACAGTCGCCGCGGTTATATACGCGTGGAAGCGAGGCTAAGCTGCGACACGCTTTGTGAACGTAAGAACAGGAAGAGGACGAGCTGAACGACCATCAGCCACAGTCACAAATGTAAATGAGTGTTGTCGTCAGTCAGTGCAAGTAAATCTGATTCTCTACATGTTGGCGGCGTGGGAGCATCGGGGCGCCGCCGACTGGATCAGGGAGCAAATCTGAGGGGGGCAGAACTTCTCAATGGATCCATGAGTCCATTAAAGACCCACAGACCTGAAGAGACGCACAAACATCTACACAAAGAGACGAGGACCAGAGAGAGCTTGGACCTCAGATGTTTCCTTAGGTAAACACAGCGAGCAGAGCGCTGCAGTAAAGATGTACCTGTGCACACACACACACACACACACACACACACACACACACACACACTCTCTATTGTGAGTGATGGAGTGTTATTGAAATAGATGAGTCGGATGTTGGAGGATCAGTAACGAGGGCTGCAGTGAGGCCATTCTGCCTTTCAGACCCCCTGCTGTGGAATCAGCGTGACGCTCTGTGTACTTTAGCCCCCGATTCTCTTTCTGCTGAAATTGCCGGGTTGGAGAGAGGCACTCAGCTGGGAACGCTGCTCTACATGTGAAGTAGGCCTGTGTGTGTGTGTGTGTGTGTGTGTGTGTGTGCGTGCACGTGTCACGAGAGTTCCCGTCGTGTGTGTGTGTGTGTGTGTGTGTGTGTAGCCGGTGCCCTTTGCCTCCCCCCTCTCTCCAGGTGAAGAGCCGTTCTCTAGGCTTGGCTCCGTGTCGAGGGCCCTTGAATCCGGGCTGACGGAGCTTCAGCCACAGAGCGGTAAACCTGCAGCACGCCACCATCTGTCTGAGCCACACACACACACACACACACACACACACACACACACACACTTGGTGGACTATCAGACAGCAACGCCGCGCGTTTGGCACCAGTGGGCGGTAACAACCCACGCCGCAGAAACATCAATATTCATACTGAGACGCTATTTACTATCAGCTGTCTGGAGTTCAGACTGAAAAACATGTTTTCCTTTCAACACCTCTGCTTGAATCTGCACTCAGGTGAGAAAACGCCACCGACACCAAATTGACGAACTGTCATTGGTTTTAATTACGCCCACGCACCGCCGAGTGGACGATAATGGCTGCCGTCTGTCCGCCTGTCTGTCACAGCCGAAGCGCTGGGTTCTCTGGGTCTAACCGCGTGGTTCCACACAGGCCACGCCTCCCAGAACACACTTCTGAAATATGGTTTCCTTATTGATCGGGGTAGATTCTCATCTCAAACAATCACAATCATCTCAGATCTGGCAGGTTGATCGTTCCAGGAAGACGTTTTTGGACACCTGTGAGCTCTGCTGCCCCCTCAGGTGTGGTTGGCTCTTTAAAGCGTGCAGCAGCAGCAGCAGCAGATCCTCTCTATCTAACAATCGCACAACGCACAATCTGGCATCCTTTGCTGTGATTCGATGAACAATTTCACTAAAAATTTTGATTTAAAATAAAGTGAATTTGAGGCAGGAGTTTGGCGAGATACGTGACGCCGTGAGCTACGAATCCTCTGCTGCTCTCACGCCCACTTCCTGTTGTTGTTGATCTCCTCTCCTGTAGATTCATTGTGCCACTCTGCTGGTTGCTGCTCTCATATCAGTCTGAGTGCTTTGAGAGCATGACATAGTAGAGCCCAGATGACTGTGAGTGTGTGCGTGTGTGTGTGTGTGTATGTGTGTGTCTGTCTGTCTGTGTCTGTCTGTGTGTGTGTGCGTGTGTGAGAGTGGGAGAGAGCATGAGAGTAAATAGCATCCCAGCTGTGGATGGCATTTAAGTGTCTCTCCCTTTGCACTCCAATAGTACTGCAGACCCATTACCTTGGTGTGTGTGTGTGTGTGTGTGTGTGTGTGTGTGTGTGTGTGTGTGTTTGTGTGTGTGCCGTAGCTCCTGTGTGTGTGTGTGTGTGTGTGTGTGTGTGTTTCTGTTCCTTCAATCGCCTGGATGCTGCCACGCGCCTCAGCCTCTTCCTCTGGGTTCAGATGTGCGTCTCCTTCATCATGCCTCCCTGCCTGAGCTCTTCACTCAGGTGTCATTTAGCTCCTGCTGCTCTCTCATTTGTGCCTTCGTCAGGAGGGGGTGTGGCCGGACCCCTGACACCATGGATACAATCTGTCAGTCATTTCCCCAAACTGGGAAATTGCATTCAAAGTGAGAGTAATTATCAAGTCTGCCCTGTGTGGGCTGAAGAGAACTCCCTCTGTGTTTGGCTCAGGCAGAGCGCCGGCTTCACCCAGCTGCTATTGTTCTGCTCTCCTCACCTTCTAGCTTCATCTCAGCTCCTCACCTCTCCTCCTCCTCCTCCACGCTCACTTCTCTCACACACACACACACACACGCAGCCACGCTCAGACCCACTCTGCTCTAAAGGCTCAATGTTCCCAGCACAGCCACGTGATCAGGCAGCGGCCAATCACAGCCGACATGTTAATGAGGTCGTGCATAATGAAGAGGAAGCAGACGAGCTCGCAGCTTTAAGAGAAGCAGAGAGGAAAACAAAGCCTTTGGTGGAAAAGCAGCAACGGTGAAACAAAGATGGAGAGAGACGAAGGATGAAACATAAATAAGAAATAAAGCCCAGGTGTTTCAGACACACACACACACACACAATGCAACAAAATCAGCTGACCCAAGATTCAAATCCTGGATCCTTTAAGAAGCCGTGTCCCCGGCCGGGTGAGTCAGGGCGTCACCTCCTCCTGTGGCAGGAGTCTCTCAGCTTTATGACCAAAATGTGCTAATCCTGAATGTAAACATGTGATTGATGCTGCTCACATACATAAACATGGACCCACATGGCCGCCTGAACCCTGGCTCACCCGCCGTGTGAGGGTTTAAAGTCTTACGGCATTTGCGGGGCCTCAGAGGGGATTCAAACATTCAAAGGCTGCCTGTGTGTGTGTGTGTGTGTGTGTGTGTGTGTGTGTGAGGAAAGGGGGGGAGGCCATCATCTGAAGGCAGAGGAGGGGGGGGGCGATGCTAATTAACATATTAATGACTCCACCTTCTTACAGCCTCTGTCAGATAGTCCAAACACTTTGATAAGTATGCAAATGAGCGCGGCGCCATCTGAAGAGGGAATTAGGGAGGGAGGGAGGAAAGGAGGCAGGAAGGAAGGGAAAGGGTGCTAGGTGGGGAAAATGGGTCAGATAGCGGAAAAAGAAACCGAGCGAGAATACAGGCGGAGAAGGAGAGATATGAAGAAGAGGAGGAGTCGGATATCTTCATCTGTGTTTCAGTTCCCTTTAATTATCTGTTGTGCTTCAATGCAACAATGAAACAGAATCAAAGCAAACTCCTTCCTTTCACTCAGGCCGACACGCCGACGCCCGCCAGCCCCCAAAGCGGCGAGGCCCACGGGGGCTCGGAGGCGAGGGGCCGGAGGCGGACGGCGAGGGGCCCGGGGCGGACGGCTCGGCGTGACGACCCGAGCAGACGAGGGCCAAGTAATTATAACAGGGACTGATCTGTGCTGAGCTCTGCGGCGGAGGAGAATGGCACGTAATAAGGATGAGGGATTGCACCGCGGGAAAGCCACATGTGTGCGCTCACATGTGTGTAAGACAAAGAGAGAGAGAGAGGGGGAGAGAGGGAGGGGGGGCGAGAGAGAGAGAGAGAGAGAGAGAGAGAGAGAGAGAAGAGAGAGAGAGAGAGAGAGAGAGAGAGAGAGAGAGAGAGAGAGAGAGAGAGAGAGAGAGAGAGCTACATGGGGATTAATGTAGACGCATGCCGATGGAGGGGAGAGAGAGAGAGAGAGAGCCAGAGAGCCACGGACCAAACGGACCAAGATGGAGGATTCTCAGACACGCTCGCTCGTCACTTCGCACAATTACGCTGAATAATTAAAATGTTTCATTAACTCGATCGTTTCCTGCGCCGCCGTGTTTCACCGACGACAACGGCAATTAAAACCATCACCATGGCCGCACGCCGACTCCTTCATTTGGACCGCCTGCCTGCCGACAAACCAAGAACGCACGTCCTCGGCACAGATGCAGGAATACGACAAGAGAAGAAGAAGAAGAAGAAGAAGATGAAGGTGGAGATGAAGCTGTTATCCTCCTTACGTCACGCAATTATTTTTAATTCAATTTATTTTTAATTTATTTAGCGTCAAATCACAACACAAGTTATCTCAAGGCACTAATTCAAATTTGAAATTTAAAAATAATAATAATAAAATAAATATAAATAAACAGATAACATAAGCTGAGGCAATGATTGATGATGTCACTGCTTCCTCTCTAGAGCCACATAATGGAAAATAAAAAAAAATTAAAAAATGCTGAAATTTGCTGAAATCCTCAACAAATCCAGACAGGAAGCCATAAATCCAGTACGTTGTGTCTGTAGCGCCTCCTACTGACGGGACCTGACCCCTGACCCCTGACACGCCCCATGGATGGGACACTACAGAGGAATGTGTTCAACTACATTCAGTCTTTCTCTCTCTCTGATTGACCTCTGTGATTCCACCAAACACACCTCAGCACAGAGACGTCCTCTCTCATCGCTCCATTGTTTGGATTCGTCTCCGTGCATCGACGCTGTGATGATCGGACGCCCGCACTGTCCTCGTTATGTAAGACGGCGTTCTGTCTTTTTGAAATTAGATTACTGCAGGAGAAACCGTTTAGTTCCAGAAATGTGTGTGTGTGTGTGTGTGTGTGTGTGTGCGTGTGTGTGTATGTGTGTTTTCTCCTCACGCCCCTCTGCTCTCCGTCAGTCGAGCCTTTAAACAGCACATTAAACCTTATTAGCACGGCAGACAGTAAATATGTAAATGACAGGAGATGTTTGCGTCGCGCTCTGTTTGAGGTTTGTTGACGCGGCCGCTCGCTCCCGCCGCCGCGGCGTTTAGCTTCATAAAAGAGATTCAGCTTTGTGAGACGTGAATGTAGATGATGTGGTCTTTTGTGTCTCGCATGTTTGACACATGGACGCACAACCAGCAGCTTCCTGTGTCTCACTGAGGCTCTGTGTGTGTGTGTGTGTGTGTGTGTGTGTGTGTGTGTGTGTGTGTGTGTGTGTGTGTGTGTGTGTGTGTGTGTGAGTGTGTGTCCACATCGTTTCTACACGACTTCAAACCAAACAACAGGGAAACGAACCCATGACCCTGTGCGGACAGACAAACAGGAATCATCTCTCAAATAAACAAACACACACACACACACACACACACACACACACAAACACACACACACAGCAGTCTCCTCCTCTCTGACTCAAACTCAGGCTGCTCCATGCAAAGTCAAGCGTGTTCCTCCTGAAGACTCTCAGCTCTCCAGGGACAGAGGGGCCATAGAGCAGCGTTATCGACATATAGACGCCTCAGCCTGGAGATAGGCTGCACATCGATCGCCTGATTAATTACTATCTGCAGGCAGCAGAGAGAGAGAGAGAGAGAGAGAGAGAGAGGAGAGGAAGAGGAAGAGGAAGAAAAGGGAGAGAATGATGGAAAATAGAGGAAGGGGGAACTGTCAAAGTGGAATGGAAGTGGATAAAGGATTGGAGAGAGGAGAGAGAGGGAGAGGTAGAGAGAGGGAGAGAGAGAGAGAGAGGCAGAGAGAGAGAGAGGTAGAGAGAGAGAGAGGCAGCGAGAGAGAGAGAGAGGGAGGGAGGCAGAGAGAGAGAGAGAGAGAGAGAGAGAGAGAGAGGCAGAGAGGGAGAGAGAGAGAGAGAGAGAGAGGCAGAGAGAGAGAGAGGGAGAGAGGGAGAGAGAGAGAGGGAGAGAGCACCTCATATTATCTATGAATATCTGCTAAAGGCTACAGCGTAATCTTCCAGGTGGGATATTATTTATTGATATATAGGTGGGCAGGAAGTCTTATCTCTGCCGCCCCTCACGCGGCGCCAAGGACACAATGAAACTCTCACAACCGAGGGTGGAAACTCACATGAAAGGCGAGCAGAGGACGCAGAGATACCAAACAGGTTCAACTTCACACACAGCACAGGGAACAAAAGGCCACCGCCTCAGTCTGACCACTTCCTGTGTCGCCGCGGTGAACGGAGGGCAGGGGGATTCAGAAAACTCTTCCTCTGCGTCACACTCAGGGTTTATTGTTGAATGATTGTCTGTGGGTTTGTCAGCTGTGTGTGTGTGTGTGGCACTGAACGCCAGAGGAACACGTGAACAGAAGGAAATTCAACAATCGCAGAGTCAGCAGATGTTTTGATGTGAACACAGAGAGGAGCTGAGCCTTTCTGGATGCTACAAGGCTGCAGGAGACACTGAACCTCAGCATGGAGACAATACCACAACGTGTGTGTGTGTGTGTGTGTTTAACTGACCTGAATAGCTCTGTTAAGGCTGGATCCACAGGCACTGAAAGAGAGAAGAAGAAGAAGAAGAAGAAGAAGAACATGAATCATCTGCGTCTTTGTACTTTCACGATTTCTACCAAACAAACTGAGTGTCAGCCTGAGTCGTGATCTGCGTAGGATCAGCCTGGAACACATTTAGCTCCATGAAGACTCAACCTGTAAAAGGATTTGCATGATTTATAAAATATCGTCCACGACCTTTAATATTTAGTTTGGTGAGCCGGAGCTGCCCGTCGCTCAAACTAGAGTTGTTGACATTTAGGTGACAGCTGCTCTGAACTTGTACGTTTAAAAACAAATACAGTGGAATATGGGGGTTGCTAATGTGGCTCAGTGTTTGCTGTGAGCACTTCTTCTTCTGCTTGATTAGAAGAAGAAGAAGATAAAGTGGAAACTCTCTGTGCTGCTTTAAGCCCCGATGCAGCTCTGTGTCTGTGCTGACTGCTGCTCGATTGATTGATCGCATACAGCTGCAGATCAGAGCTGCTCTCTGTAACCATGGATACCAGGTGAAAGCAATTAACAACACAATCAAGGTCCGCTGTCAGGAATCCAAACCAGACGTGTAGTTTGTGTTCATGTGGGCAAAGACTGGAGGAGTTTAAGTTTGCGTGCCATGGCTCTAAAATCAAACAAACCCTCCAGGTCACACAGGTGGAGGTGAACCCGGACCAACAGAGGTTGGGTCAAAAGATGTTCCAGGCTCATTCTGAGGTTGGAGGAGATGGTTGCCTGTGTATGTGTGTGTATGTATGTGTGTGTGTGTGTGTGTGTGGAGAAGCTTTAATGAGAAACCTGAGAGTCTCCTTCCTGCGGAGGAGACGGCAGCAGGAAGTGAGGGTGTGTGAGCTTTTACTCTTATTGTGTTTTAGCTTTATGAGGAGATGTTGATGTTTATTTTGCTGCAATACTTCAGTGAAGAGAACTCAGAAAACTAATAAAAGTGTTTTAAAATGGGAGTGTTTTCATTGTGTGAGGGAAAGCTGAGTGTTATCTGCTTTCTTTTGGTTTCATTTTACACTTTGTATCATTTTGTAAGATGAGACGTCACAACGGTGATGTTACAGTGTGGGATAACGCTCGTGAACGAGGAGGAGACGTGGGAGAGATACAGAGAGGAAGGAGGGAGAGGGCGGGGGAGGGGGGGGGAGAGGGAGAGAGAGTGAGAGAGGGGGGAGGGAGAGAGAGTGAGAGAGCGAGAGAGAGGGAGGGAGAGAGGGGGAAGAGTGAGAAGGAAGAGAGAGTGAGACGGAGGGAGATGGAAAGAGGAAGAAGGAAGAGAGAGTGAGAGGGAAGAGAGAGAGAGCGAGAGAGAGGGAGGGAGGGAGGGAGGGAGAGAGCAAGAGAGAGAGCGAGAGAGAGGGAGGGAGGGAGAGAGCAAGAGAGAGAATGAGGGGGAGAGAGAGAGTGAGAGCGAGGGGAAAGAGAGAGAGAGAGAGAGGGAACAGTGAGAAAAGGCAGCTGGAGTGTGACTGGGATTTGTGCAGTGGTGTGTGTACACTATATGTGAGTGCTCGCTTCTCCGCATGTGTGTGTTTGTCTTGGGGGAGGGAAGGTCACCCTGAATTGCAGTGTGTGTACGTGTGTGTGTGTGTGTGTGTGTGTGTATTGGTGCAGATACCTTTGGAGCGTGTGCGATGGCGCTTATCGTCTGCATCCACCTCCATCTGCAGGGGAGCAACAAACAAACGCGTTAAACACACACACACACACACACACACACACATTTGTCCTCATTTGTGTTCTGTGTTTGGGTTCTTATGTTCTTCCTGCACGTTAACCTTTGGAAAATAAGTTGATGCGCTCTTACAGAATAAAAGTTAATGGAGGTAATTCATGAAAAACACTCACAGTGACTCAGCAGCCTGTTAGTGCTGCGTTCAGGCGCTATGGGAAACTGGGTAATCCCAGACTAACGTCACCAACAAGCGGCCGCACAAGTCCTAAACTCAGAAGTCTAGATTGAAGAT
Source organism: Genypterus blacodes (assembly GCF_046128005.1). Lineage (NCBI taxonomy): Eukaryota > Metazoa > Chordata > Actinopteri > Ophidiiformes > Ophidiidae > Genypterus > Genypterus blacodes. The sequence continues at coordinate 56,966 of NW_027467262.1, forward strand.
GCGTTCTCCACTTCCATGTGACCTTGGAACCTGTTGGGCCTTTAAAAGGTAAATAAACCTGAAGAAACCAGAAACCTGTTCTTGTTCTCGCAAAGAACAAAAGCAGCTAAGATCTTCTGCTCCTCCCTGTATTACGCCTGAGAAGTGGTCCGCCCCTCTTTAACATCTGGTCTTTACCACCTTACCATGAGATGAGCGCCATCTGCTGCACCACAACTCAGGCTCATTCTGAACGCCGCTCCGACGTTAATTAGCGCGCTGCTGTAAGGAGCGAACGCGTGGAAGGCAATGAACATCAACACGTTAATCAGCCGCACCTCACGCTGGGCGCTCTGGTGTAAACAGCTCGCAGCCTGGAGAGAGCAGATCAATACTTCCCTTACATAAACTGATTGATCAACTGATTGGCCTGGATGTCACTGCTCTTGACACGTGAGTCCTACCGCCAAAATGAGGATCGTCTCATGAATAATGACATCATATATCTGCTCAGTTGTCTCACTCTTCACTCGTCGGGTTGAACTTGCAAATTGAA
>NW_027467263.1:5000-12500 GCF_046128005.1 Genypterus blacodes
GGAGCCTGTACTCCTGAGGGGGCCCGACTCCTGAGGGGGCCCGACTCCTGAGGGGGCCTGCACTCCTGAGGGGGCCTGCACTCCTGAGGAGGCCCGACTCCTGAGGGGGCCTGTACTCCTGAGGGGGCCTGCACTCCTTTTGTGGACCCTGACGCTCCCGTGTTGGAGTGTGTGTGTGTGTGTGTGTGTGTGTGTGTGTGTGTGTGTGTGTGTAAGAGTGAACTCTGGATCACTGCTGCTCTGCTCACACATTCAGCTGCACCTCCGTCTCTCTTCTCTGTTCTCAATGGAGAAAAATCCAGATCAAAGCTCCTGATGCAGGAAAACAAATGCTGCAGTCTGTGATTCCGGAGCAGAAGAGGAAGAAGAAGAGGATTCAGTTGGGATCAGGAGGACAGGACAGAACAATAGTTCAATATTTGCAGTTCTTGTTTTATATCTTTGTATTTTGATCTTTTAGTAGTTTTATATTGTATCTCACGGTTTCATCATCATCATCATCATCACTTTAACTCTCTGTGTTAGTGTGGGTTAGATGTTGTAATGTGTGTTTTTGTAAAGCAAACTTTTGTATTAAATCCAGCATGGCTTTGAAACAGCGCCCTCTGTGGTGGATCACGGTACTGCAACCAACAATACACCTGTAACTTTCTCCTTTTTTTTGATCACAATAAACAACAAGAACAAAACATAGCGAGGGTTAAAATGTTTGAATGTAAATGTGACTAATATATAGAAAGAGTTTGATTTTTAGATTCGGTTGCAACTTCCCTGGTAACTTCAGTTTGTTTACAAGTGTGAAGGAAACGAGAACACACACGCGCACGCACGCACACGCACACACACAGCAGCAGAGCGGGGTTAGCAGGTGAGTCTCGTCGGTCTACCCCGTTAGCATGGCAGAGCTAACCGAACACTGCCATGACGTCACTGCTGATCTGTGTGTGTGTGTGTGTGTGTGTGTGTGTGTGTGTGTGTGTGTGTGTGTGTGTGTGTGTGTGTGTGTGTGTGTGTGTGTGTGTGTGTGTGTGTGCGTGTGCGCGCGCGCAGGTTGAACCAGCTGACGGTTCTTGGCTCATTAACGTGTGAGCGCGGAGCTGACAGGTCGGCCAAGCTTCAGTCTGCAGGTGAACAAAGTGGAGAGTTTGAGTTTGGATGTTTGTCTCCTTACATCCCAAAGGTTAAAGACTGAAACAACGCGAGAAGAGGAACTCCTGCAGCTCCACGTGAAGGACCGAACCACTCACACTCAGCGTGTCGTCATTTACTACTTTAAAGCCGTAAGACATCTTAAAGCTCTTTTACAAGCGCGCAACTTTAAATTATTCGAGATTGTACAAATGAAGAACATTTGAAAAAGAACACATGAGAACAGATGCATAATTATATTAAATCTGTGTCCTCAGTGTCTCTTTAAGATGCGTTTACGGTCTACTTCTGTTTCCCCACGTGATGTCTGTTTGAAGTGACAGATTCATTGATTTAGATAAACAAACATCAGAGGTGAAGTCTTCATGTACGTATGAGACAACATGTCAGCTCTCACTCAATGTTTACTTGATATAAATGACATTTGTGTGGTTGATCTCTTATCTGTGAGCGTCAGGATGAACCAGTTTGGCTCTCATTGTTGGAGTGTTTCCATCTTACCAGCTGGTGTTGTGGCTCCTTCTCCTCCCGGTCTCCCTGGTGACCACCAACAGCGGTCTCATGACGTCAGACTGGTATCTGCTGAGTCCAGCTGATCCTGGATGTTACTACCAGGTACACCAGGATCCACTTCAGCACGCAACTTCCTGTTCTGTACACCAGTTTGGTTTGTGTCGTTAAGGTTCATTCATACAGCACACACACACACACTCTTTAACTATCAGAGAGAGAGAGAGAGGGGGAGAGAGAGAGAGGAACGCTGGGATGAGGGCGGAGTCTTTGCATCATACTTCCACACACACACACTGCTGTTGCTTTGTGATTGGTGGCTGAGAGGCCATGTGCTGTCCCTTCTCAAACTGTGGCCTAACTAGGGCTTCCACATGCATCAGTACACACACACACACACACACACACACACACAGGGGTCTGGAGGCCTGTGTTGAGTGGCAGGGACACATGAGCTCCTTCACTTTGCTATTCTGGGAAAGGGAGGGGGCAAAGTCGGGGGCTGCTGAGGCTCTGTTCTCTTTCTGCATGTGGCCGAGCGAGCGTGAGGAGCTGCGTGTTCTTCAGTCTGCTGGCGTGTGGGCACTCGGTGCATGTGGACTTTGCCATCTTGTGTCCAATTCCATCCTCGGCTGAAGAAGATGGGTTGCTGCTTCAGTAAGGAGCTGATCCCCGGCCAGCAGAGCGAGAAGACCGGCCTGGTCCAGGCCTCGCACCCTGCCGGGCCGGCGGCGGTGGGGGAGCGGGACCGGCGACACGCTTTGGCCATAGCGCAGCACGTGTGCTTAGAGAGTGAGCGGACGCGTTCGCGGGACGGCCCGGCCCAGCGGAAGCCTCCGGAAGATGAGAACAAACAACCAGAGCTGGTGGAAAGGAGCGCAGTGTGTTCAGAGGCAGCTGAGGGGGGTCACAGGTCAGACGGCACACAGGAGGAGGACCGGGCTATTATTACCACATCCAGCACAAACACACGTGCAGACTGGGACGCAGAGGCAGGCGTGACACACGCCGCCAAGGCCAGGGCCAGCTGTGAACGGACGCCCTATATGGACGGGCCCACGCAGAGTCCGGTCAAACTGAGGATCCAGGAGAACGCAGAGCTCAGAGCTTCATGGTTCATCAAGCTCCCAGAGGGCCAGAGGCAGGAGGGGACAGAGGTCTGGACGCCACCTTCAGCCGACTCAGACAGACGGGTGAAGCACGGAGACGACGACGGGGATGATGGTGAGGAAAGCTGTGTCTTCACGGCAACACTGGGCCAGAACTTTGGGGGAAGGACTAAGAGCTTCTACAGCATCTGTCAGATTGATCCAGACGACCTCAACAATGACCCTGAGCACAGCCAATCACCGACAAGCGAGCAGGAAAGTCCTAGGCAGTCGCACACAGACGGAGCCACAGAGTTTGACCAAACACACACTACAGACTGTGAGAAGATTCCTCAGGTTCAGGCTGAGGAAGTGATTTCCACGCTGTCACATGCTGCTGACCTGCCACACACACACTCAGCAGAGAACACACACACCTCTCACTCTGTGGTTCCTCCTCAGCTGGTAGGAGTCCACATGCAGCCTTCCTGCTCTGGAGTTGAGGTTTGTACGAGGACGTGCACAGCTGTGGACGCTGAGGGTCAGAGGTCAGAGGTCGGAGCTGACCGCAGCCAAACCCAAGTGAAGGCAGAGGAGGCATTCTGGGAGGACAAGGAGGCGCAGGGAGCCGAAGCTCATCTGCAGCGATCTGAGGTTACTAAAGATCGGCACTCCTGCAGTCAGCTGACCTTCAAACACACAGATGCCCGCCACAACCTGGAGACGGACGCCGTTAGTTCACCTCAGGCTGTCTTCTCTCAGCCCAGAGTTGATCAGCAGCTGGTTGAAGCTCTGCCTGACCTGAGGCCCCCATCCAGCAATTGTGCGACCAGCCGGGACTCAGCAGAGAGCTGGGGCACGCCTGGACATCTGACAGGACAACACACACTCACAAATGCAAAGGAATCCTGCCACAGCCCAGTACAGCCTGTGATGTCACACACACAGGAAGAGCAGAGGAGGGGGTGTGTCCAGGGTGAGAGAGGAAGTGGGTCAGAGCAGACAGGGAGTGTGTGTCTGGAGCAGCAGAGTGTGTGTCTGGAGCAGCAGAGTGTGTGTCTGGAGCAGCAGAGTGTGTGTCTGGAGCAGCAGAGTGTGTGTCTGGAGCAGCAGAGTGTGTGTCTGGAGCAGCAGAGTGTGTGTCTGGAGCAGCAGAGTGTGTGTCCGGAGCAGCAGAGTGTGTGTCCGGAGCAGCAGAGTGTGTGTCCGGAGCAGCAGAGTGTGTGTCCGGAGCAGCAGAGTGTGTGTCTGGAGCAGCAGAGTGTGTGTCCAGAGGAGCAGCAGAGTGTGTGTCCGGAGGAGCAGAGTGTGTGTCTGGAGCAGCAGAGTGTGTGTCCGGAGGAGCAGAGTGTGTGTCTGGAGCAGCAGAGTGTGTGTCTGGAGCAGCAAAGTGTGTGTCTGGAGCAGCAGAGTGTGTGTCCAGTGGAGCAGCAGAGTGTGTGTCCAGAGGAGCAGCAGAGTGTGTGTCCAGTGGAGCAGCAGAGTGTGTGTCCAGAGGAGCAGCAGAGTGTGTGTCCAGAGGAGCAGAGTGTGTGTCCAGAGGAGCAGAGTGTGTGTCCAGAGGAGCAGCAGAGTGTGTGTCCAGAGGAGCAGAGTGTGTGTCCAGAGGAGCAGCAGAGTGTGTGTCCAGAGGAGCAGAGTGTGTGTCCAGAGGAGCAGCAGAGTGTGTGTCCAGAGGAGCAGAGTGTGTGTCCAGAGGAGCAGCAGAGTGTGTGTCCAGAGGAGCAGCAGAGTGTGTGTCCAGTGGAGCAGCAGATTGTGTGTCCAGAGGAGCAGAGTGTGTGTCCAGAGGAGCAGAGGGACCTCAGGACCTCCCTGGCAGCAGCAGTCACAGATGCTGAGGTCATTTCTCAGGACACCGGTCTACAAGAGTTCAGTCACACAGCAGAACAAGGTGTCCCACAGCTGGCCTCTGGAGCTCCAGAACCACACCGGAGCCCAGGTTGTTCCTCTGACAGTCTTTGCCTGGAAGCTTCACGCACAGAGGAGGTGGCTTCCCCTCATCCTGAGCAGGAAGTGAATCTGTACCAGCAGAAGATCCAAACCATCCCAGAGAACATCTGCAGAAGCTCAGACGTGAGGCGTGACGCCGGCAACAGGGAGGAAACCACGCTGACCCAGGTGTCCCCGGCCGGCCCCCCCTCACCGGAGCCTTCGCCACCTGTCAGACTGACCACCTTCTCCTGCCACGCAAACCTCAGCCCTCAGCCAGGAACAACAGGAACATCTGGTCACCGTGACTCCAGCACGGCCGACAGGTTGGGTTTAGGTTGTGACTGTGAAGTGAGCAGCATGAAGCCTCCTGTCAAAGAGCCCGGTCTAGCAGGCGGCTCTGCTCACGATGAAACTTCAGATGGAGCAGCTGCTACTGGACCAGCAGCCCCAGAACCAGAGGAGCCAGAGATGGTTCAGAAGAACGAGGATGATGAGGGAGCTGCTGCCGTAGATGAAGGTCAGAACACCTCACACCCAGATAGGAGAGTTGGTGGTGGAAAATGTGAATTGTCGCCCGAGTGGAGTGAAAAGTGTGCAGCTGTGAAACTCAGCAGCATGGAGATCCACATGGAGGATTCAGGTCACAGCTATCTCCATCCTACTGGACCTGAGCTTTACATGACTGAGGTCTCCTCCACAGCTTCACCAGAGAAGGCACGCAGTGATGATGAGGAAGCACAGGGGACTCAGTCTGATGCTCCCCGCCTGATCTGTCATCTGCACCCATCTGAGGGAGCAGAAGAACTGACCTCTGAACTCCCAGATGTTTCTTCCATACTTCTAAAACCAGACGGCGACCTCAGCCTGGAGATGCAGACTGATGCTTTACCTCAACCTGCAAATTCCTCCAGTGGAATTCACCTGGAGGGACTGAAGGAGACGGAGGAGCAGCAGGACCCTCACAGCGATGCTCCTTCAGAAGCTCCTGGTGTTTCCCAGACACCACTTGAAAGGACCTGGGCTGTAAAGGACCAGGAGAACCCCACTGTGACCTCAGTGGACCCTGGTCAGATTGACATCTATGCCTCCACGCCGTCTTACCAGATACACTCCCTGAGCTGTGAGCAGCCGGTGGTTGGTGATGAGGGGGAGGGTGGGATGATGGAGATGGTGTCAGACCTGCTGGGAGAGGACGCAGACTCTCCTCTGTGCCTCCTCTACCCCGACCCCTGGATCCAGCTGGGCCTGGGAGAGGAGCGCCGGGCCTGGGCCCAGGGGACGTCTGAGGCCGAGGCCGTCCAGGCAGAGAGCAGGACGGGCGGCGGCGGCGAGCAGATCCCAGCCTCTGTGTCGGAGCTCCAACCCACTATGGCTCTGCTGGGGGCGTACCCCTACAGCACCGTCATGCCTCAGGGCGCCTGTGTGTGGGACTGGCACACACAATACACACCGCCTGCAGTAAGTGTAGCGCAGGATCCATACAGGTCCATACAAGGACCTACAGAGACCTGCAGAGACCTGCAGAGAAGCACAAACATCTACACACTGACACACTGACACACTGACAGAGGAACTGTGTGTGTGTGTGTGTGTGTGTGTGTGTGACCTCATTCCTACACAATCTTCAGGCTTGGACACATCACTTTACAATCATGCTCATGTGTGTCTCCTGGTCTGTCTCAGGAACCCCTCACTGCTCTGGGCCTCAACCCCAACGCTGAGGTCTGGACCCATCACTCCTTTAACCCTGAGGACCCCGGCCCCGCCTTCCTGCAACCTCACCAGGTGTGGCTGGAGTTCCCCGGCGGCCTGAGCGCTCATGGCGGTAGGCTGAGTTAAGATGTCCCATCAGAGGAGATGTTCTAGTGTGTTCTAGTGTGTTTCTGGGTCGATTGATCATTTAACACTGTAGAGTACTGGCAGTTGAATCAATGAGCTTGTTGGCACGTTGTTGTGTTGCTCCTCAGGATGCACGCTGGAGTATCAGCTGGAGGATCTGGGCCTGACTGAGGCTGACCCCGGCCCAGCAGAGGACCAGGTCCTGACTGAGGAGGCTCCTTTAGCTAACGGACAGCCGGAGGAGACGCCGCCCGACGGTATCAGTCACACTGAGATGAGTCTGAGTCCTGGTCTGAGTGGAGAGGAGAGAGTAATGAGTTCCTCTGATTTCAGAAATGATCAAGCAACAGCTGAGGACGGTCCTGGAGTCCTGCCTGAGCAGGTACGTCTTCATCACACAGCTGGGCTCCTTCATCACACACAGCTGCAGGTTTGATGCTCCTGCAGGAGGAAGTGGAGCCAGGGGCCCTCAGTCAGCCTCACACACACACACACACACACAAGCCTGATCTGCCCCACATGATCACTAAAGCTCGGGCTGATCCATCTCACACACATTCTGGTGACTGAGCTTCTTCCTCAGGCGATGACCTCAGCACTCTTCTTCACTTATCATTGACTGTTATTGTATCTATTATATTTGATAAACCACATCCATGTCTCGGTCCTCCACAGGGAGAAGCTGGCCGGTGACCCCTACCTGACCTCTCAGATGGACGGCAACCAGTACGTCTCCATCTCCACCTTAGTCAGTCTGGAGCAGGTGAACGCACTCAGCACAGACCAGGACCTCATCACAGACGTCCTGACATGTGAGTGTGTGTGTGTGTGTGTGTGTGGGTGTGTGTGTGGGTGTGTGTGTGTGGGTGGGTGTGTGTGTGTGTGTGTGTGGGTGGGTGGGAGTGTTTATTCCAGGTGAAAAACTCACTAGCAGACGTTGATCTTGCAGCTGATGATCAGTTCTTGCTCCTCCTTGTCC
>NW_027467263.1:22500-27967 GCF_046128005.1 Genypterus blacodes
TTCTCTTCTCCTCTCCTCTGCATCAGTATGATTCTATATTGCGTCTGTATGATAGGAGATGAGTGTGTGTGAGGTGAAGGTGTGTGTGGAGTGTGAGCAGTGTGTGTGTGTGTGTGTGTGTGTGTTGAATGTGGAGCACTGAGGTCTGCTGAAGCTCTCCCACTAAAATCCCAGGTTTAGTGTGTATCCCACACACACACACACACACACACACACACACACACACACACACACACACAGGTATCTTTTCACATGTATTGCTGAAAATCCAAGATGGCCGTCCCAGACTTTCTCCAGGAGAGCCGTTGCTAGGCAACTCCCTCCCTGCTCTGCTGCGCTGTGAGTGGAAGATGGCGTCTCCCCATGGGCCGTGTGTGTGTGTGTGTGTGTGTGTCTAAAACCGAGAGAGAAGAAGAAGTAGGAATGTTGTCATGCTGCGGTTGATCTGCAGAAAGGCCTCACACACACACACACACACACACACACACACACACACACACACACACAGAGATTGGACCCAGATGTTCTGGACATTCTCCATGATCAGATTGTGAAATACATACATGCTCTCCCTCTCTCTCTTCGCCCCACTCTCCCCCCCCCCCCCCCCTCTCTCTCCCCCTCTTCTCTCTCTCTCTCTCTCTCTCTCTCTGTTCCCCTCCCCTCTCTCTCTCTCTCTTCCATGTTGTCTTCCTTGGCCTTACTTCAGTCCAGCTGTTGTGTGTGTGTCTCATGTTTGACTGATCTTTGCTGATCAGCTCAGAGAGCAGACCTGCAGCTCTGTTTCCTCACTGTGCAGCTCTATCTCTGGGTGAGCGGCTCTACAGAGCTCCTCCACCAGGCTGTGATGATCTTTTCCTTTTTATTTCTCTTTACTGGATTTGAATTGAAGTTCAATCAAATCAGAAAATCGACAATGAGCATACAGGAGTGAGGCTTTAATGGAGCCACACTCTGAGCCCTGCTGCAGGTCCCCCGGGCTCCACAGGTGGTGTTGGGGGGTCTCAGCAGTTGCCTATGCAGTGATAACCCCTCCCCCCGGGGTTGTGATGAGCTTCTCCAGGGTCACGCCTCCACGCTGACCTCTGCCTGCCAATCCAAACTCACACTGGAGCTTCAAGCTCTGCTGAGGACGAGAGGCCGAGGGTTAGTGAGGAGCCGCTGTGATTGGCTGAGGCTGATGTCAGAAGCAGAAGGCTACGTGCAAAGACCTGTTAGCATCAGAGACCTGTTAGCACCAGAGACCTGTTTGCACCAGAGACCTGTTAGCATCAGAGAGCTGTTAGCATCAAAGACCAGTTAGCACCAGAGACCTGTTAGCACCAGAGACCTGTTAGCATCAGAGCCCTGTTAGCATCAAAGACCAGTTAGCATCAGAGACCTGTTAGCATCAGAGACCTGTTAGCACCAGAGACCTGTTAGCACCAGAGACCTGTTAGCATCAGAGACCTGTTAGCACCATAGACCTGTTAGCATCAGAGAGCTGTTAGCATCAAAGACCAGTTAGCACCAGAGACCTGTTAGCATCAGAGACCTGATAGCACCAGAGACCTGTTAGCATCAGAGACCTGTTAGCAACAGAGACCTGTTAGCATCAGAGAGCTGTTAGCATCAAAGACCAGTTAGCACCAGAGACCTGTTAGCACTGAGCTGAAACACAAACATGTTCTTCCGTCTGAGAGAGTTTCTTTGTCCTTAAGCCTCATTTGGCAAAAACTATGACCCAAGCCTTCACGAATAGACCAGAGAGACATTGCTTGGTTGTGAGACAGGTTTGTGTTGAGAGAAGAAGTGGAGGCAGAGCAGAGGCGTCACTCTCTGACTCTTGGTTTGTCTCTGTTTGCAGGGGACATCACTCAGAAGGGTTATGAGAAGAAGAGGTCCAAGCTGATCAGGGCTTTTTTTCCACACGCTGGAGGTAATTTAGCGACCTCTGACCCCCCCCACCTGCCACTCTGCTACCATGATACTCTACGCTGCTCTATCTATTCAGCCACCAGCACTCAATGTAGGCTGAGATTCCCCAGAGCTCAGCTTGGGCCTGGGTCTCCTCAGGCCCCCACAGATCCCTACAGACCCCTACAGACCCCTACAGGCCCCCACAGCCCCCTACAGACCCCTACAGGCCCCTACAGACCCCTACAGGCCCCCACAGGCCCCCACACTGCATCAAAAACACACAACCTGGGCTCAGTGATTGATTGCAGATATGTGAGGATGGGAAACTGTGATTGTGTCCAAAGCAACAACACAATGACCACATTATTATTTCAGTTGTTTCAATTCTGTTGATTTAATTTAATTTTGCTTCCAAACCAAATCATCTCCATTTTTGCTTTTTCTCTCTGGCACTGTTATCTGCTGCCTCTGTGAAACCTGTGTGTGTCTCTGCGTGTGTGTCTCTGCGTGTGTGTCTCTGCGTGTGTGTGTCTGTGCGTGTCTGTGTGTCTGTGTGTGTCTGTCTGTGTCTGCGTGTGTGTGTCTGTGTGTGTGTGTGTGTCTGTGTGTGTGTGTGTGTGTGTGTGTGTGTGTGTGTAGGTATGGAAGGGCCCCTATCTCACCGGGGGGTCCCCCACGGCCCCCCCTCTGCTGCCCGATTCCACCGGCGGCGAACATCCGGCACGAGAGACGAACGCTACAGATCAGGTACGACCTCTGACCTCCAGAGACATGACGAGCCAAACCAGACGAGAGCGTCACTCACACACGCCAACCTCACTCACCGAGTCTGTCTCTCTCCCCCCCCCCCCCCCCCCCCAGACGTCCACACTGAGGCCGTGCAGGCGGTGTTGGCGCGTCACGTGGAGAGGAAGGTTGCCGTGCCGATGCCTTCTAAGAGACGTTCCCTGGTGGTGCAGACCTCCATGGATGCTTACACGCCTCCAGGTGAGGACACACACACACACACACACACACACTCACTCACATACACACACACGCACACACACACGCACACACGCACACACTCACTCACTCACTCACTCACTCACTCACTCACTCACTCACTCACTCACTCACTCACTCACTCACTCACTCACTCACTCACTCACTCACTCACACACACACACACACACACTCACACTCACACACTCAAAGTGAAACAAGAGTAGAAAGTGAGTATTTGATTCATATTTGGATGAACAGGTAGACGAATATAAAGTCTCTATTCTGAGGGGGTTTGATGCCCTCTGGGTCCTAAAGAGAACTATTTTAATATCAGTTAGACAGGTTTATTAGTCAGTAATCAACTTGGTTAAAGGGTTAAAGTGATGTGCCTAGCAGAGTTATCCTCAGCTGACAGAAGCTATAAACATGTTGATGTGTTGTGTTGATGTTGTGTTGATGTTGTGCGAAGGTTTTCCGGTCATAAATAATGCTGGTTCCTGACCCTCACTAGGTCTGTCCCCCCTGTGCTCAGACTCGTCGTCGGGCACAGATGAGGAGGCGGGGCCGGGTGACGACATGTCGGCCATGGAGCACTGGATGGGCCGGCCCTCCCACCTAGGCCCCGCCCACCTTGGCTCCACCTCGTCCTCGTCATCGTCCACGCAAAGCGGAGGCAGCGGCAACGCCGGGCGTCTGGCCGACTCGCTGGCGCACGCTCACATCGCACACTCGCACTTGGTGCACACACACCTGGCTCACGCACACCTGGGCCAGTCGCACCACCAGCAGAGCCTCCTGTCTCAGTCGCACCACGGTAAGACTCCCCTCTGACCCCCGCTCAGAGGAGGAGGGGTACACGCTCACGCCTGTCCTCACCTTCACACATGTGACCTCACCTGTAAAGGTCCACACCCCTCAGGTCCCACATGATTGACACATGACATGGGACTGATTTTCATTTTCCAAGCAGCAGTAAAGTAAAAGAGTGAAGGTTCATGAATGACAGTGTGATAGATGAAGAGTTGCCTGCTCCTCTTCCTCCTGTCGCCTCTGTTTCCTGTTTCTATCATGACTTTGACTTTCTGCTGCAGCGTCCCACTTTCTCTCTAAGGTCACTTTCACTCTGGCAGTTTTGTCTCAGAATGTAATAACTGGAACACTTTGTCTGGAGCTGTGCCACAGAGAGTGGGCGGGGCCAGTGCTGGCCTGGAGCCAATCAGGAGGGAGCTTTCTGCAGATAGAAAGATCAACGTCCCTTCACTTTTAGATGAAGACGTTTGTTGTAACGCTCACCTCAGTTGTGTTCATCCTCTTTGCGTACGTCGTCACCAGCCTTGTTACCTGGCAACAGTGGCTAACAGTTGCAAAGTAATGATGAAGGCAAACAAACGGTGCATGAGTGACAGCAGCCTGAAAGGTCAGCAGGTCAGAGTGGATCTCAGCCTCATGTGTCCCTGCAGGTATCGGCCATCTGTCCCTGAAGAGGAAGGGAGCGCTGAGCATCGCCGAGAACGGGGGGTCGCTGCGACGCTCCTGCGAGTTCGGATCTGACATGCTGTGGCCACCGCCGCTGGAGTCAGACGGTAGGTCTCACCCCCTGCTCCCAGTCTCACCCCCTGCTCCCAGTCTCACCCCTGATATGACATCAGGCACACTTATATAGTACATATGTACTACAAGCAAGCACTTGAGTGACTCATCTCTCTCTCCCTCTCTTTCTCTCTCACTCTCTCTCTCTCTCGCTCTCTCTCTCTCTCTCTCTCCAACTCTCACTCTCTCTGCCTCTCTCTCTCTCTTTCTCTCTCTCTAACTCTCACTCTCTCTGCCTCTCTCTCTTTCTCTCTCTCTAACTCTCATCTCTCTCTCTCTCTCTTCTCTCTCTCGCTCTCTCTCTCCAACTCTCACTCTCTCTGCCTCTCTCTCTTTCTCTCTCTCTCTCTCTCTCTCTCTCTCTCTCTCTAACTCTCATCTCTCTCTCTCTCTCTTTCTCTCTCTCTCTTCTCTCTCTAACTCTCACTCTCTCTAACTCTCACTCTCTCTGCCTCTTTCTCTCTCTCTCTCTCTCTCTCTCTCTCTCTCTCACTCTCTCTCCATCTATCCTCTTCACCCGTTTGTTCTCCGTCTCCCCCCCCAGAGAATCACTCCACCCCCCCCGGATGTGACTGGCTACTCCTCAGACTCCTCCCACACCCGCCCTGAGCGCCACCACATGTCCAATATGGGAACCATTGCCAGGAACACACAGAAGTACGGCAACGCTGAGCGCATGGAGACAGGAGACGGTGAGACAGGTCTAACCCTCAGAGTCTGGAGATGTTATCTGTCAGATAAACATAGAAAGGTGTAGAAGTGGACTGTGGCCTTAGAGGACCTGGTGTCAGCTGATGTGGGGTCCCTGGATGGACCCAGGGTCTGTTTTGAACCCTGAGCTTGTAAGGGGATCTGAACCTTCCTGACCCTGACCTGCTCTGCTCACAGGTGTGCCGGTCAGCAGTCGTGTCTCAGCTAAGATCCAGCAGCTGGTGAACACGCTGAAGCAGCCTCGCAGACCTCCGCTACGAGAGTTCTTCGTGGACGACTT
>NW_027467264.1:0-10000 GCF_046128005.1 Genypterus blacodes
GTGGAACATTCAGGAGGGAACAGCGCCCCCTAGCTGAGGAACGCTGCCTGAGAGAACGCAGAAGTTTAGGCTTGTTGACCGAGAACCGCTTCTGATCGTCCTGACTGAGGGTTTGACCTGTGAGCCACAAGCAGAGAACACCAGAGAGAACACTGAGCCCAGGAGATAAGAGAGACATACATGTACAGAGAGGGAGGAGGAGGAGGAGGAGGAGGAGGAGGAGGAGGAGACTTCTCTCTCCACGCTGCAGTGACATAACTCCCAGCCAGGCTGTTGACATTAGGAACAAATCTCCTGGGGTGTGTCACCTGGACTGAATTGTTTCTGGCATTTGTGTGTGTGTGTGTGTGTTTGTGTGTGTGTGTGTGTGTGTGTGTGTGTGTGTGTGTGTGTGTGTGTTGGGAGGCGGTGTGGGCACGTGAGTGTGAGTGTGTGTACAGTATGTGCACACGTGTGACTGTGTTTGTCTGTGCAGGTAAAAGCGAGTCTGAGCACGCAGGGGTGTGTACATGTGTGTACGTGTGTGTGTGTGTGTGTGTACGTGTGTGTGCAGGACCTCAAGTTCATACAGAGGGAAGTTAACCTGAGGTCGGCTAGGAGACAGACTATACATTAAATTAAATTAAATTAAATTAAATTAAATTAAATTAAATTAAATTAAATTAAATTAAATTAAATTAAATTAAAATAAATTAAATTAAATTAAATTAAATTAAATTAAATTAAATTAAATTGTTTTTGGGATATTTTATTAAATATATATTTTAGAAATGAGGCTTAGTGGAAGATTAAATACATTAAAACATACTGACCCTATACACACACACACACACACACACACACACACACACAATTCTGATCTTATCTTTATGGACATTAACATTGATCTGATTTTACAAATTGAATTATGAACATTGAGAACACAAAGTTAATAAAGTTTCCATAAGCTGTAATTCAGATGTGAGGATGTGTGTGTGTATGTGTGTGTGTGTGTGTGTGTGTGTGTGTGTGTATGTGTGTGTGTGTGTGTTCCTGCACGTGCTGTGAGTGTGTGTGTCTGTGAAATAAGAGGAAGACCTGTGTGTGTGTGTGTGTGTGTGTGTGTGTGTTTGTGTGTGTGTGTTTGTGTGTGTGTGTGTGTTTGTGTGTGTGTGTGTGTGTGTGTATGTGTGTGTGTGTGTGTGCGTGTAAGATAGAGAGGAAGAAGCCAAACAGGGCCGCACACAGGAACCTCCCTGTGTTTACATTGGGGGCTTTTATGTAACATACTTCCTATATCACATTCCAGCTCCGTGTTGTGTTTCAGTGTTGAGCACAAGCAGCTGCAGCAGGACTCACATGGCTCCGTCCTGCTGTCAGCACGTGTTCCTGCTGCCCGGCCTCCAGCCGCGCCCTCGCCACCCGGACTCACGTCTACGTGTGCCATTGTTTACCTTCTAATACGTGAAGGCGTGTACGTCGACGTTGTCCCCCTGTTTCCCTTAAACAGGATGTAGTTCTCTGACTACAGGCTACATCCCTTAACCGACCGCAGACAGGCGGCCGTGGAGGCGTGTAGGCGTGGCTTTAAGCGTCTGTGCTGCCTCCTACAGGTGTGGAGGGAGCATTGCACCTCTGCCTGGCCCAAAACTCCAGGTTTAAACGAGAACACGGTTGCCATGGTAATCGTCCTGCACTTAACTGTGAGTGTGAAAGGCTTAGCTCAGGTGTGTGTGTGTGTGTGTGTGTGTGTGTGTGTGTGAGTGTGTGTGCTGCTGCTTAATATTCCTCTGTGCCTGTTTGCAAACCTGCTTCACTTCAATTTGCTTCATCTGCTAGTTTGAGATTACCCAGAATCCCCGTCAGTGACCCCCAGAGAGCAGGTGCGTGTTTGCCTTCAGCTGCCGGCTGTACGTGTAGGTGGAGGGAGTGAGAGTAGAGGAAGAGCGAGCGGGCGCTTGTTCCTCCAGCCAAGATGAAGAGACAAACCTCCAGCCTGTCTCCTGCTGCAGCGTCTCTATTTTCTGCTGCTGTGGGTGTGGAGGAGAAAATGGCCTCCACCTTCTGCTCTGGAGTCTCTGCCTGCCTGGGTGGCTGAGGAACGGCGGCGTGAAATGGCGGCTCGGGACTCAAACCTTCGCCACTCCATGCAGAGGGACCAGGAAGCGCTCAGTGGACGCTCTGGATCCAAACATTTGGGACACCGACATGAACAGAATGACTGAAGATCATCAACCATCGTTTCACCATCAGCCTCCAGAGAGAGAGAGAGCGAGAGAGAGAGAGAGAGAGAGGGCGAGAGAGAGAGGGAGACATAATCTCAGCTTGATTAAACAGAGCAGCGAGCCAATCAGAGTGTCTCGTCTTAATGTCTCGTGCTCAGAAACAGGAAATGAAGCAGCGCTGGACGCTCAGGCGTGTTTGCTCAGCAGCAGGAGACATGTTCGTGTTCTTGGCTGGGTTTCAACTCTATGCCTAACAGCTTAGCCTGGATCAGCCAGGATCAGCTGGAGTGGAGTCGGGTCATGTGGACCGGAGGACGGAGACGCCATGTATGTACGGTGAAGATCTTCATCTTCAACAGAATCAGTTCAGAAGCTATTTCAGCATATTCATCTTCTTCAGCATCGTTTGCGGCCTGCAGACCAGCTGAACACAGAAACGCTGCCCCCTGCTGGACCGGAGTGTTTGCAGCTTTTCCTCATACGACACGCAAATCAGCCGCGTCGTCATGTGATGCAGGAACCCTCGCGGCTTTTCCCCTGGAAGACCATTCATGATGAATCCTACATGAGAGGAAGAGTTAGGGATGATGGTTTAAAGGTCCCAGCTGATCAAACGGCTCGACGCAGGACCAGATCATTCAACCAGGAGAGAAATGAAGGACAGGGTACGATCCCTAAACCTGTAACAGAAGTTTGCTCTGGAGCGTGTGGACGTGTTGACATGTGAGTGTGTGTGTGTGTGTGTGTGTGAGCAGCCATGCGTTAACACAAAGGTTTCTATTTATGAGGCGCCGGGCTGCAGATTATAAATAACTGCAGAGCAAGAACCAATGTGCAGCGTAACAGAGGAGGAACAGACGAAGCAGCAGGGGGCCTGATCTGCCTCCCAGGGGGCGGAGCCTGATGAGAGGAAGTAATAGAGGGTTAATGTAAACAACACAACAGTCTCATAAGTACACAAACAGCAACTAAGTCCACTGCCCAGGTGCCGCTGAGCAGGGCAGCTTTCTTTAACATGGTCTGAGTTTAGTGAACCAAACACCTGAAGCCCCACCGTGCACGCTGAGCCACAACATGGCTTGAAAAAAAAAATGGAAAAAAAGACATGCAGGTAATTTTGCCGCAAAAAGTGAGGAAAAATCAAAGAGAAAAAAAAGTATTACAAAAAATCTTAACAATTTGATTTACAATAATAGAATAAAACGTCAATATTGGGTCTTGAATTTTTCACACACACACACACACACACACACAATGTAGTTTGTGGTGTTGGTTGTTGTTGTGTGTTGAGGGAATCAAACCTTCACCTCATTTTCTCTGCTGTTTGTCTGCAGAAGAGCAAAAACATTCAACCATTCTAATTCTAATCAGAGTCCAGAGCAGATGTGGATTGATCCGGTCTGATCCGGTCCCTGTGTTCTGGTCCTGATCCGATGGATCTGTGGAAGCACAAAGGGTTAACTCTCAGTCTGAACTGATCCGGCTGCAGATGAACTCGTTGCCCCTCTTTGGGTTTCTGGCTCGCTTCTGCCACCTGGTGACGAATCTGCGTCACTGCAGCCTGTGAGACAAGCAGAAGGGAAAGAGGCAGAGAGTAGCGCCCCCTGCTGGCAGAGAGCAGAGGAGGGGACGAGCAGAGGAGAGAACATATTGTCCATTAAATCCTCTTCACCATCTGAGCAAGACTCATCTCTCTCTCTCTCTCTCTCTCTCTCTGGCCCCGAGCCATGTGACTGTGCTGCACATGTGACTGAGGGGGAGAGGGAGGGGCCACAGAGAGGGAGGGAGGGAGGGGGAGAGAGAGGGAGGGAGGGGGCGAGGGAGAGGGAGGGAGGGAGGGGGAGAGACAGTTGAAAGGAGAAAGAGGGGGATACAGATAGAGAGACACGAGGGGGGGGAGTTAGAGACAAGGGACTCAAGAGAGACAAGATAGAGAGACCAGGAGAAAAGAGGAAGAGAGCGAGAGGTAGAGAGAGAGAGAGAGAGAGAGAGGTAGAGAGAGAGAGAGAGAGGTAGAGAGAGAGAGAGGTAGAGAGAGAGAGAGAGAGAGAGAGAGAGAGAGAGAGGTAGAGAGAGAGAGAGAGAGAGAGAGAGGTAGAGAGAGATTTCCCTCCTTCAAGTTCTTTAGTTACATTGCAGCTTCACATGTAAAGTTATGGAGCTTCTGAACTACAGATTCAGTAAAACTGTAGTATTGTTTGGAATATGTGATATACGTGTGTGCGTGTGTTTGTGTGTGTGTGCGTGTGTGTGTGTGTGTGTGTGTGTGTGTGTGTGTGTGTGCTCCTGTCTGCAAACACTCCTGCATCTGATCAAATCCCTCATCAGGGATCTTCTGCTCGTTGTCTGAGGCACGTTGGCCTTCGACCCGTCGACACGTGAGCGACCGCCAGCGTGGGCAGGTGGGGGGCGAGCTGCAGCTGATGATGATGATGAGGATGATGATGATGGGAAAGCATTTGCTGCTCATGTGGTGTAGAAACAGAACAAGCAGAGACTGTGTCAGCTGCCGGCCCTGCTGAAGTGCCCTGGAGCCAGGCACTGAATCCCCCCTGAGCCTGACCTTTGACCTCCAGCCTTCCTGCTCTTTCAGCTTTGCAGATGTGCGACAGATCTCAGCATCTGGCACCGATATGGAGGTCAAAGAGGCTGGAAGCGTAAATGATGTTCGTCATATAGAAACACAGCGTCTGGCACCAGCTCGATGAGGAAGTACGCCCGGGCTTTTCAAAATAAAAGCCTAAATAGGATCAGAGTGTGTTTTGGATGGAGTTTAGTTTCAGTCTCAGTGTTTGATGCTGAATCAGGACGTATGGAACGACTTCCTGTCCATGTTCAGGATTCTTTGCTGCAGCTCTCCTGAATAAAAGCATGTATTATATGCAGTGCTGACTGCCAGAATGACTTCGCCTATATTGTGAGTTTTGATCTGAGGCTCGTCTTCCTTTCTGAGATCCGTGGTGACGTTCAGCTTGGGCTCTGGTTCTGGTTGTTCTCCGGTTCTGGTTGTGTTCTGGTTCTGTTTGGGCCCTTCTCTCTCTGACCTCCTCTGCTCCTCCTCCCCAGGCGGTCAGGCGGTGCCTCAGGACCCCTCCCCCTCCCCTACCTGCCCTCCCGGACCCCCGGCGCCTGCAAATGGCGGCAACGACGTCATGGTGAATTTCGATCCCGACCCGGCCGACCTGGCGCTGTCCAGCGTGCCGGGCCAGGAGGCGTTCGACCCGCGGCGACATCGCTTCAGCGACGAGGAACTCAAACCGCAGCCGATGATCAAGAAGGCTCGCAAGATGCTGGTCCCCGACGAGCAGAAGGTACATCTCCCACAATGCACTGTATGTGAGCCACCTGTTGCTCTGTTAGCTTCGACTCTATTCAGCTGCTGCCACCTCTCTTCATTCCCTTGTTTCCTCTCCTTCACATCTCACTGACCCTTCTCATGCGTTTGTTTCTCCTCCTCCTCCTCTACCTTCCTCCCTATGACAGGATGACAAGTACTGGTGCCGGCGAGTCAAGAACAACGAGGCGGCCAAGCGCTCGCGGGACGCCCGGCGGCTGAAGGAGAACCAGATCTCGGTGCGCGCCGCCTTCCTGGAGCGGGAGAACTCCGCGCTCCGACAGGAAGTGGCCGACATGAGGAAAGAGCTGGGCCGCTGCCGGAACATCATCAACAAGTACGAGAGCCGGCACGACGACTTGTGAGGAGGAAGACCATGAAGGCGACGACGGAACGACAGAAGAAGAAGAAGAACATGGGGGGAGGGAGGGGAGGAGGAGAGGAGAGGAGAGAAGGGTACAGGGCAACTCAACAACAGCAGCACTTTAGTTGAAGTGGCGAGGGGGGAGGGGCGGCGTAGATCTGCAGTAAGTGCCGTGCGACACCGAGCGTGAACGAGAGGAGAAGCCCGGCCACGCCCACTGTTCCGTTCCCTTTGCCGCTCAGCCGGATGCACGCGAAGCACAGCACCGTGTCGCCCGCGGCCACGTGGGCGGCGCCTCGCCCGGCGGTGCTGCGCTCACGCCCGGTGTCGGACGGCGTTTTTGCAGGTAGTGCGCACGCCGGCGCTCCGGCCAGTTCACACGCGGTGTTTGGGTTCACGCCACGCCAGGGAAGTCTCGCTTTTTTTTTTAAACGCTCGAAGACGAGGAAGCAAGCCAGGAGAGTTCAGATGTGTAATTTTTCTATATATATAAGACAAAACTTGTATATTTTTGAACTAGACAGGAAGGAAAGATTGTCCAGCCCAAAGGAGGAAGAGGAGGAGGAGGAAGAGGTGCAGGGTTTCGTCCAGATTGCAAAGAGATTTTGACATATAGGATTATTGTATATTTTTCTATTAGCAGAGTTTGTCAGGAGGAGGATTTTGGAGATAAACTTTTGTATATTTTCTATAGGGGACGGGAGGGTGAGGGGCGGGGCTGTGAGGGGGCGGGGCTGTGAGGGGGCGGGGCTGAGAGCTGGACGGCCTCGGGGCCACGCCAAGCGCCAGTCAACGCTCAACGACAAATCATCTATTTTCACAGAGGTAGTCAGTGGGCGGCGGAGGGGGCGGAGTCACAGAATGTATCAGGGTTGAATCAGGTATTTCACGGTGCGAGGCCACGCCAGGAGAGCAACACGGCCACAACGGAAACAAGTGTACAGGCTCAGACTTTGATTTGTGTGTGTTTCTTTCTTTCTTTGTGGGCTCGCTCAAGCACTACATCTGTTCTCCTCTGTTCAAGTCCACGTCCACAGTTTTCCTTTTGAAATAGAAACATTTATGGGACTTTTATTTTGAAAGCCAAGAAGCCAGAGGAAGTGTGGAGACACACAGCTGGACGTGAGCAGATGTTCAGGAACGAATAATGTGGAGACGTTTGCCAGCAGGGTTGCATTCAGTTGGGTTAAAGTGTGCTGCTCACACACACACACACACACTCACACACACACACACACACACACACACACACCTGCACAGAGACCCACCCAGGTTTTAATCTTCATTGTTACCTTTGTTGTTAATAGACTTTTTAATGGTGCTGAACTGATATCTGACCTTTCACCTGACACACACACATACACACACACACACACACACACACACACACACACACAGTACGGAACTGCCTAAACCTTCTCCTGGTCTTTTATTCCTTTTCATTTCTTTCTCTTTTGTTGTATATTATCTTGAGAATCGTATTGAGATTTACACACACACACACACGCACACACATGCTTGTCTATACCTCTCCTTTACCCAGTGACAAATGAAAGATGCACCCTACTGCTACTGTACCATACAATATTAAACTATTCTCTCACTAGATCTCTCTCTATATATATATATGTGTAAATGATATATGCTTGAATTATGTGACTATAGTTGTAAAATACATAATTGAATATTTTACGAAAGCTGATCTGAATCATTTGTCAGTTTTTCTCAGGTGTTTTGTCTGAGGTATTAAAGAAATCACACAAAAACCTTTGATTCAATCAGAAGTCGTGACTCTGTTGGTTTTTTATTTTGATTTGATTGTTGCATTAAGAATCTTTATGATTATGATTATGATTAACCCTTTGGAGTCAGTGAAGTCATTTTTACAATTTTAAGTGTTTTGTTGAATTTGTCTTTTTCATTTTCCACAAACAAGCCGCAAGAAAGTTTATGTGAGAGAAAAAACTAAATACAGAAATAAACACAGAGAGATCACGGGAAATTCTCTAAAATATTTGGAAAAATTTGATTTTTAAAAAAATTGTTTTGGGAAAATTTCCTCACACTTGATAAATATTTTTGAAGGAAAGAAAAAATTAATTGTAGAAAATAAAGGAATTTACAAATCAGGAAAAGTTTCACACAAAAAGAGATTTTTAGAAACATTTTCATTGTTTTCTCTCGCTCTTGATTGTCATGTAGTTTTTTATATGTATTTTATTTTATGCTCTTTTTATAAGCTTGGTAAAAATGCAGCTTTTTGAAGATTGAAATAATAGAAATCAGTAAATTTAAATGCATAGAATAACGCAAGAAAGTGAAGTAGAACTTTTTTAAACAATCAAAATGTTTCTATATATTTTTGTAAATTTTTGTGGAAAATGTTTCCTAATTAAAAAAAAAAGTCAATTATAAATGATAATATAAACATTATTTTCTATATCTGGATTGGAACATTCTGACCTCACTGTGTTTCTGTAGAATATATAAATATATAAATATTTCTGTATTTGCTTTTTGTCCCAGATGTTTCTGCTAAAGGATTTCTTGCTGGCAAATTCAAAACAAACTGGTATATAAGCAAAGCTGTAACCATGGCGACGGTCTGTGAGGGTGAACTCACACACACATCACTGTTCTTACTGTTGTTGTTGTTGTTGTTGGTTCTCTTCTGTAGTTCTGTTCAGTGGCTCCGTGCCTCCAGGGGGCGCTGTGCTGCGTCTCCCTCCTCTCCTTTTATTCCCATGAACAATTCTGACTTGATTTCCCATGAGCCTCCTCGCTGTGGGCAGAGACTGTCCCAGGCCCAGGTGCATTATGGGAGCTGACAGTCCATCCTTACGTCCTTTTGTTTGGGGGACGCAGACGCAGACCCCTGGATCAATCCCAGCATGCATCTCACTCTTTCTTTTGATACCTGGGACTTTGGGATTCCTCTGCAGACGTTTCTCTGAGACTTTTTGACACTGATATTTTTCTATGTGTGAGGCGTGCTACAGCTTTGACGTTTGGCGGCGTGTGTGGCCTCAGCACAGGTGGGGGCAGCGCCGCTCCGCCGCTGGGTCAGAAACGGCATTGCGGGTAAAACCATACCAATAATGGTGAAAACAATAATGTACACAGCTTTGTTATTTATCCCTCGACTTTGTGGATCCTCAGCTACCTTCTTGTTGTGACTGTTATGAACTCCGATAACCCTAAACCCCCCCCCCCCCCCTCCCCTGACTCCAGGCCAGTATTGTGTGTTGTCCATGCGGGGAGGTGGTCTGGCTTTCCCCCAAACACCAATAAACGCTTCTCCTTACTCACTGACCGAGCTCTGCTGGTGTCTTCCTCTCCACATCTGGAGGTGTTTGTGCTTCACCTTCCAGGGCTGCTGCAGGTCTGGATGGACCCTTAAAACCTCCACATGCTCCTCGTCCCCCCAGTGAGGATCAGAGTGTGGTGAACATGTTGAAGGGTCCATTCAGAGAGCGACACAAACATCTACACAATCACACAACGCACAGCTAGCACCATCCTCACGGGTTCACATGTAAGTGACCTGCTCAGGCACTGTAAGGGAACACTTAGACCTAAAGATGGGGGCGGGGCTCAGGCACTGTAAGGGAACACTTAGACCTAAAGATGGGGGCGGGGCTCAGGCACTGTAAGGGAACACTTAGACCTAAAGATGGGGGCGGGGCTCAGGCACTGTAAGGGAACACTTAGACCTAAAGATGGGGGCGGGGCTCAGGCACTGTAAGGGAACACTTAGACTTAAAGATGGGGGCGGGGCTCAGGCACTGTAAGGGAACACTTAGACCTAAAGATGGGGGCGGGGCTCAGGCACTGTAAGGGAACACTTAGACCTAAAGATGGGGGCGGGGCTCAGGCACTGTAAGGGAACACTTAGACTTAAAGATGGGGGCGGGGCTCAGGCACTGTAAGGGAACACTTAGACCTAAAGATGGGGGCGGGGCTCAGGAGCGTGTTTGTGTGTTTGAACGTTTACATGGATGAGGTTTACAGGACAGAGTCAACGCATGGAACACAGGAAGTGCAGCAGCAGACCATTAGGAGGCACTCGGACCATTCTGACTGCATCTCTGACCACAT
>NW_027467264.1:12500-20000 GCF_046128005.1 Genypterus blacodes
GGTCATGCGGTGGCGCTGTTGAGTCGTAAACACACTCCTGTCAGAGGGACGCCACTGAGCTCATGTGACCGAGTCGTTTGGCTTCTCTGACTCCATAGAATGAAATCACTGTAAAGTAGAAGAAGAAGAAGAAGAAGAGCAGGAATAACAACAAAAACAATCTTCATGTGAAAACAGAGACATTAATGAATCTGATCAAAGCTGGCATCGCTGTGTGTGTGTGTGTGTGTGTGTGTGTGTGTGTGTGTGTGTGTGTGTGTGTGTGTGTGTGTGTGTGTGTGTGTGTGTGTGTGTGTGTGTCTGAGGCGACAGCAGGTTAAATAGGGGTTTAACTGTCACATCTGTTGCCACGGCGCTGTCGTCTCACCGGCAGAATGTCTCTCCAAATGTGTCCGAACTTCCACCAGCGAGCTCCACCTGATCCCAGCCAGCCGTCAGTCACAACGAAGCTTCCTCCAGCCGGGGAGGTCAGGCAGACTGACGTGTGTGTGTGTGTGTGTGTGTGTGTGTGTGTGTGTGTGTGTGTGTGTGTGTGTGTGTCCATGCATACAAAGGCTTCCGTTTGATTCAGTTTTGACACCACCTTGATTCCATCTCCTTCTCTGAGGAAGACCCCGGCACACCTGCAGGTCCCTGCACACCCGGGCCGATAACGGAGCGAGCGGTGAAATGTCAGCGGCAGCATACTGATGAGCCAATCAGGCGGCCCGATCAAAGCGTCTGGGCGGTGGGTTCGGTCACACAGAAATGCATTGTGGGATCTTGATGGCAGAGATTTGAGTCTGGAGGCTTTCAGGCCGTGTGTGTGTGTGTGTGTGTGTGTGTGTGTGTGTGTGTGTGTGTGTGTGTGTGTGTGTGTGTGTGTGTGTGTGTGTGTGTGTGTGTGTGTGTGTGTGTGTGTGTGTGTGTGTGTGTGTGTGTGTGTGTGTCCTCCTAACTGTGGTTTTCTGGAGCCTTTTTTCTTAATCTGCTTCCAGGCAGTTAATACCCCCCACTGAGCCGGCCCCTCAGACAGACCGGGCTCTCCGGGCCGGAGCCCATGCACGCTGTGTTACTATCAAACTTTATTAACCCCCTGGAGGTTTGTTTTCATTTTCCTCTGTCTCTGAAGTGTGAATTAGAAAGAGAAGAAGAATGTGAGCTCCTTAATAGAGCAGCACATATTCATGAAGTGGCTCCACCGGGGCCGACGCTCGCTGCTCCAGAGCCCCGACGCTCGTTTGTTAAGTTGGGACTCCAGCAGAAGCACAGAGGCTCTTTCCCCCAGGCTGCCAGGGTCTGTGTGGAGAGCCAGGCCAGCCGAGCACACAGATGCTGCGGGTGTTTACATGTTTAGAGCATGAACTCAAAGCTTCCTGATCCGGCTCGGCTCTGGACTCTCAGCTTCTTACAGATGTAAACCTCCCAGGAGAAGGTTGATGGATCTGTGAGTGTCTGAGTATGGACTCTCCTCCTCTCCTCTCCTCTCCTCTCCTCTCCTCTCCTCTCTCTCTGATCCATGGCAGTGATTTCATGGACAGGTCGAATCTTTGTGATGGTCTCTTGTGAACACTTGAGATGTATTTCTTGGTCTTATCCTCTGCAGATCTCAGCTAATTAGAGCTCCTGAAACACACCAGGGACACGCGTGTGATCGATGAGACCCCAACATACGACCCTGTACGCTCCATATGCTCCTCCCCATGTGACCGCACACAATCAATAGTCCCTGTCGCTCTGGCTCACGAGTCCTGGGCTCTAATGATCGCTCATGTGCTGCTGCCGCTTAGGAGGAGGAGCCTGGTGAGGAGGAGGAGCCTTGTGAGGAGGAGGGGCCTCATGAGGAGGAGGAGGAGCCTTGTGAGGAGGGGCCTCGTGAGGAGGAGCCTGGTGAGGAGGAGGAGCCTCGTGCAGCAGCTTAAAGTTGCTGTAGAATCATGTCAGTGTTTGTGTCCGTGTGACCATTGACCTTTACTGGGGAAGGTCAGCTGGTTTCTAGCAGTTACTGCAGATGTATGTCTCTGAGTAAGGACAGTAGCTACCCCCCTCAGTCCGTTCTCTGGTCTTTACCTGTGAGTTCATTTATCATCCATAATGCTATTTTCTTAGATTATAATCATATTAGAGATGAGACATATAGAGGCTCACGTGTCTGTCACACTCTAAGTGTTCTGCTGCTGAGTCCGAGGGTCAAAAGGTCGTGAGTATATTCAGTGGTTTGATTTTTAAAGAGCTTTATAATTGTGCGATCAATTCAGTGTTTGTGTAGCGGCTGCAGTGAGGGCGGGGGTGTGTGTGTGTGTGTGTGTGTGTGTGTGTGTGTGTGTGTGTGTGTGTGTGTGTGTGTGTGTGTGTGTGTGTGTGTGTGTGTGTGTGTGTGTGTGTGTGTGTGTGTGTGTGTGTGTGTGTGTGTGTGTGTGTGTGTGGTGTTCTGCCTAGCGTGTTTCCTTCCAGGGGCCGTGTAAATGAGCGTGTTAGGAGTCACGTGCTGCTTGTTTACCCGCCCTGCGTTGCTGCTAATTGCGTCCTGTACCCCTGAATGAAGCCTGATCACAGAGCAGAGTCACGGCTGAGCTCTGAGCCGCGCTGACGCCACATTAAAAAGTTTGTAAACTGAAGACTCAGAGTGTTTATGTGCGTCTGTGATGATGGATCTGATGATTGTGAGGAGCGGCGGTGAAGAGGCGCAGCCAGCGTTCCTCCTCTAATGACTGTTTATGGAACGCTGCCGGTGTGAGGGAATGTTAACGACGCTCAACCAACCGCTCAGTGAAGAACACACACACACACACACACACACACACACACACACACACACACTGTAATGTAACTGGATCGTGTCTTAGTGTTCATGAAGGACGAGTCTTCTGTGGTCTCAGGTTCCATATGTAAAGCGACGGAGCAAAGGGAGTTGTGCAGCAGCTCAGCTCACGTGAAGGTGCTTCCTCTTTGTCAGAAGGCTCTCAGGGGAAGCTGGTGTCAAGGTCAGAGAGCTTCTGATGTCTGCTGGACCAGAGAATCAAACTTGCCTTTGCTTTGTGTAACACTGTGAAAGACGTCTCTCTCTCTCTCCCTGTCTCTCTCTCTCTCTTTCTCTCTATAAGCTTGTCTTCTGCCTCGTACGCCCACACACAGACGCTCATACGCGTGTCTGTAACATGCAGTGCCACACACACACACACACACACACACACACACACACACACACACACACACACACACACACACACACACTCGTATGTATGATCACGTCTACATCCGGCACATGGCTGTGGAGGCGTGTGAGCGTAAACGCACACACACACACCTCCTCCACACACAGATGCTAACAGTAGCGTCCTTCACTCTGCTCCGGCCCATTTCCTGTCTCATTTGCCCGCTGAACCGCGTCTCTTTGTCTAATTTACACCATGTTTCCTCTCAGCCAGTGGAGTCTCCACATCACTATCATGCACACTGAACCTCATTACTGTGTGTGAGCGGCCGTCCAGACGTAAACATGAACTCTGCTGCCATGATGTTTGTAAATGCCTCAGTGTGTGTGTGTGTGTGTGTGTGTGTGTGTGTGTGTGTGTTCAGCGTCAGGTCAGAGGTCGGCTCAGTACAGAGACACTTTTGTGTTCTAAAGCAGGAAAAAGAGTTTTGACTTTCAGAGTAATAAGGTTTCCTGAAAAGAGGCGACAGAGCTTTCTAGGAAAACACACCCCTGTTACATCACACACACACACACACACACACACACACACACACACACACACACACACACACACACACACGTTATTCTTTCTAGTCATGCTTTGCCCTCTTACATCACAGGTTCTACCCCCCTACCTACTTGACTTTTACCCAGCACCCTCTCTCTCTCTCTCTCTCTCTCTCTCTCTCGCTCTCTCTCTCTCCTCTCTCCCCCTCCTCTCTCTCCTCTCTCCCCCTCCTCTCTCCTCTCCCCCCTCCCTCTCTCTCCATTGGAATTCATCAACTCTGTGTTGCTCTAAAAGGTGACTGGCTGTTTTCCTCGTCGCTGCTGGCTGATTGGCCGTAGCCATGGTAACGTCGGCTGGAGGTGGGGGGGATTGGGGCTGCAGAGGTGGATGAGGTGATGCTGTCATGCACAAGCACGTGTGTGTGTGAAGGCATGTTTGTACTTAGCTGGATTATCGTCTGTGTGTGTGAGGTTTGCTCAGTCACCTTGCCTGAGTAGTGTGTATGTGTGTATGCATTTCCTACACTTGTGGATGCTCAGGTGTGTGTGTTTGTTTGTGTGTCTGCACACTGTGCATTAGTATTCTGTTCCACTGAAAGTCTGTGTGTGCATGCAGAGCTGTTTTGGCCTGTGTGTGTGTGTGTGTGTGTGTGTGTATGTGTGTGACAGCATCTGCCTGTTCGCTCATCCGTCAGTGACTCCACGATCCTGAATTTTCACCTAATCATACTTTCTGCATGGTTGTGTGTGTGTGTGTGTGTGTGTGTGTGTGTGTGTGTGTGTGTGTGTGTGTGTGTGTGTGTGTGTGTGTGTGTGTGTGTGTGTCTGTGTGTCTTGAGTGTTTATGTTTGTGTGGGTGGCATTAGCTGAAGGCAGGATGAGTGTAAACACACTCACTTCAGCTTCACTTCAGGTACACATCAGGAAGCTGCTCAGCTGGAGGGTGTGTGTGTGTGTGTGTGTGTGTGTGTGTGTGTGTGTGTGTGTGTGTGTGTGTGTGTGTGTGTGTGTGTGTGTGTGTGTCTGAAGGATTCTAAAGAATAAATAGTGTTGCTGCTTGTTGTTGATAATTGATTTAGACAGAAACAAACAAACATGATGTCATGTCCGTGTATACACAGGCCACAGTGTGTATCTGTGTGTTTGTATGTACAGTGTGTGTGTGTGTGTATGTGTGTAGATCTGCAGTTTATCTAAATCTCATCCTGTACACTGCAGCTCTCCTGCTACATTGAAAGAATTCTTCATTGTATTGATGGAGCTAAAGTGACTCAGTGTGATCGATGATGTGAACGTGATCACAGTGTTTGATCCCTGAGGAGAAGCTGGATCTGAGGCAGAGGAGAATCTAAAGGTTGTGATATTCCTCCAGATCGCCGTGGTGATGCCTGTCAGTGAGCTGGGCGGTCTGTAGGTGGCGCTCTCTTCTCTGTATACCTGTGCCTGTGTCGGGCCTCACAGGGAGCCACGGCTTTCCCATCAGGATGAGAAGGACGGGATTGATCAGCTGCTGTCACCTGGCACCGAAATGTGACTGTGTGGATGTAGATATGGACGACAGAGAGAAATGACATCATCATCATCATCATCATGAGCGTGTAAATCAGTCGGATCAGAGTGATCATGGATCCATAAGAGGCGTTCAGGTTCCAGATCTAAATCAAGACAAACTCAATGAGAAGTAAACAAACAAAATCACTTCAGACTCCAGGCCAAACACACACACACACACACACACACACACACACACACACACACACACACACACACACACACACACACACACACACACACACACACACACACACACACACACACACACACACACACACACACACACACACACACACCAGCATCTCAAACACGCTAACAACTGGGACGTGTGTGTGTGTGTGGTGGTACGCTTCATTAAGCTGCTGGGTGAAGTGTCAGACTCGGCTTCTAAATTTAGTTTACAGGGAAAAAAACCTGCATATTTTAAAAGAAGCCTGAGTGAACCCTTTCAACTCCTTCCTCCTCCACCTCCTCCTCCTCCTCCCCCCTCCTCCTCCTTTTTGGTCTCCATGGGGAGTCAGAGTGATTAGAGAGAGGCGATGTTTCACGTCTAGTTTGGTCTCGGCGGAGCAGGAAGCATCATGGCATCATCTCTGTTATCATGAGCCGCAGCCATGCAGCGTGAGGCTGCTGAGGTTTAATTGGTCGCTCCGCTACATGAGGTTAGCCTCATTTGTCGGCCTTGTTATCTGGCAGCGTATGCGTGTACTGTGTGTGTGTGTGTGTGTGTGTGTGTGTGTGTGTGTGTGAGTGACTGTCGGGTCACGGAGGTGACGTGGTAACAAGGCCAAGCTGTTACTGAGATCGCAAGAACAAAGTTTTGTCGGTTTGCCATCATTCTGAGTGACTGGCAGCCTAACGGACTGACTGCCTGCTGTGTGTGTGTGTGTGTGAGTGTGTGTGTGGGTGTGAGTGTGTGTGAGAGAGTGCATGACCAGCTCCTGACCCGTGTCACACCAGCTTGTGTGTCATTCCCGCTTGTGTTCCTTTATGCTGGAACAAATGGAGCTCAGGAGTTCTACATGGGGATTGCAGCCAATCAGGGGCCGTTTTCCAACAAGTCTGTGTTCACTGCCCTGGAGACAGAGGGACACAAAGAGAGACTCACTGAGCTGGGCTTGTATTTTTGAGACAATGCTTTTTTTCCTGTTGTGGTAGCTTATGGTTCCAACTCATTGCTTCACGTCTGAATGTGGCTTTGTGCCGTAAAGTCATCAGGCACAACACATGTAGTTCAGTCACGGCAGAGCTTCGTGATGCTAACTGCTGCTTAGCTCCGTGTCCATCGTTTTTTTTAGGCAGAATATTTGAATTCTTGTCTGGAAAAACAACAAATCCTGCCATCCTGACCGCTGAACTCCAGCTGGAATATTTCCTACGAATCTGAAGTCTCTTGGCACCTCGTCTCCTCCCTCCTTCCTCTCTCCGCTCACCCTCCTCCCTCGTTAGACGGAGCAGTAATCCCTCACACAAAGCTGTCTGACGGCCTCCGTGGCTCTCCCTCCACCTCCTCCACACTCTCATTAATTCCCGTTCCAGCCGTATTGAGCCGGCCTGAATAGTGAGCAGGATCTCTGGGCTCCTCATTCACCCACAGAAAGAATGGCAGAGCGGCGCGCGGGATCAATTAGCAGATTAAATGCGATGTTTCCGGGGGTTTGGGCGCTCAGATACCTGGCAGCTAAATGACTCTGGCTGTCTGTGCCACCTGAACGTCAGCTAGCTTAGATGGTCTTATTCATCAGAGGGCTCTGGGAGTTTGAAATGAAATGAAACGCGTCTCCACAAGCTGTTAAAGGATCTGAGGCCTAATCCATCATGATTAGAGTTTAATATGTATGGGAAAGTTGTGTTTAACACCGTGTCTCAAACACGTCGGTCCTGAAGTGTTCAGCGCGCACACACACACACACACACACACACACACACACACACACACACACACACACACACACACACACACACACACACACACACTAGTAGTAAGCAGCATTAGAGTGAACATAGGGGCATCAGAGCGTGTGATTGTTTGTTGGCATGTGCGCTCATGTCACGTACATGTATGTGCATCCTGTCCTCTTCGTCGATGTAAGCGAGGGCCATGTAAACAGTGATTCAGGGGACTTCCAGGTTCCCTGAAATCCAGAGTCCTAGACTGCTCACTGAGTGATGTGGGTGCAGTAAAGCCTAGAGCTCCCCCAGTGAAGGTCAAAGGTCACACAGACACAAACACTGACAGGAAAAAAGCTAAACACCTAAAAGGA
>NW_027467264.1:25000-42594 GCF_046128005.1 Genypterus blacodes
TGGAGCGCCGCCGCAGCATCTTGGAAGTAGTGGAGTGTGTCAGGAGTGAAAGGCTGCGTGGATGAATGGAGGGAGATTGTGCTTTTACACTTTTACGCTTGTGTTCTTGTTTAACGTGGATTTACAAATGAAGAATGAATTGAAACCATAAATTGGAACAGCAGATGTTCCTCATTCAGCACCGACGCTCTCATCAGCTCTGCTTGTTGAAGGAAGTCATTTTGATTCTATGTTGTATGATATTCTGGGCTCGCAGCCTGCAGCAGCTGTGCTCACACACACACACACACACACACACACACACACACACACCCCAGCCCTCCACTATCACCGGAATCTCCATTCAGAGCAGATTTGGGGGAGTCCCCTCAGAGGTCCTCTGTCTTTATCACTGAAGAGCAGAGTGTCAGTCAGCTGCTGTGCTACACACACACACACACACACACACACAGGCACACACACTGCCCCTCAGCAGATGGTAGCCTCCTGGTTGCTGATCGATGGCGAGCGCTCGATGGCACGTTGTAGCTCTCACTGGTCAATCAATGTCTTCCCCCCAAATCCACAGATTACAGTCAAACATCACCTAATGCCCAGTTTAAGACGGACAGACAGAGAGGTGTCAGGGTCAAAGGTCGTTGGTGAACACATTAGTCTGTCTCTAAAAGTGTGTGTGTTCATGTAGAGCAGCTCTAGTCGTTCCGCTCTAGCCGCTCCGCTCTAGCCGCCCCCTCCTCTCCTGTGCCAGGCGTGACTAAACCCTTCCTCTGGACTGAACTGGCTCTGATTGCTTC
The DNA here is from genome assembly GCF_046128005.1 of Genypterus blacodes. NCBI lineage: Eukaryota > Metazoa > Chordata > Actinopteri > Ophidiiformes > Ophidiidae > Genypterus > Genypterus blacodes. The sequence goes on from NW_027467264.1 coordinate 25,795, forward strand.
TCCTGGTCGTCCTGTGGCTCTGCTCGTCGGGGGGATAGATGGAGATGTGTGTGTGTGTGTGTTTGTGTGTGTGTGTGTGTGTGTGTGTGGGGGGGGGGGGTCCAGGACCACAGGTGTTGTGGAGGTATCGGGTAATGAATGGCTTCCTGCCGGATGTTAATCATGATTAACGAGTGCGAAGCGGCCAGGAGGCGGCGGTGCCGACGGCCCGGCCGCTCGGCCAGGCGGAACAAAAGGCAGCCGGTCCACGCCGGGCGCCGCGTCGGGGGAGTTCGCTCGGCCAAGGGCGGCGTGATGACACCTCGAGAAGCACGGCGCCGCATCAGAGAGGCGTGGATCTGTTTCTGATGCTGCTCTTCATCATCTCAGCTGAGACTGAAGCAGAGGATGATGGATCCTCTCTTCTTACTGGCTCATTATTTGGCAGCGGGCCCTGGAACTAAACTCTTGTAGTTGAAACCCATAAATTAACCCTCTGTGCTCCAGACTGACACAAGCTCTTTGACTCAACTTAGGTAAACGTGGTTCTACTGAGCTGCACGTCATAATGCAGCTGCTTAATGTGGCGTCATGTGACAGGAAGTAAAGGAGAGAACACACATCTGTTACACACACATACTCACTTTGTCACTCTGGACAAAGAGCAGGAGAGTGGATAGAAACTTATTATTATTGTGTGTGTGTGTGTGTGTGTGTGTGTGTGTGTGTGTGTGTTTGTGTGTGAGGTTGTAAACAGGCGTTGGAGCCTCTCCAGCTGAATTGAGGTCTGTTGCAAAGAACAAAACAAACATCTTCAGACCTTGAGGCCCTCTTGGTGCGGTGGTGGCGGCGGCGGCGGCGGCGTCTTCAAGTTTAATGGCTCAGACCTCAGGAGACCTGACGCCTTGTGTGCATTTTGCTGCATGAAAACACAAAATAATTACAGTGCCTCTGCCGGGAGGAGCACACTTTGCACTCGCGTGTGCGTCGCTCGTCAGCGCTGTCTCCAGCCCAATTTCCATTTCCTGTCCCTGTGAGACGGAGGCCGGTGCATAAATGAGTCTGGGTCCACAGGTGAGCCTCCATGTAGGAACACACACACAGATTCATCACAGGCCGGCTGTGTTTACAGGGATCAGCAGAAAGCATCGGGACGTGATTGTGACCAACAACCACAGCTCTAATGAGGCGTTCAGGCGCTCCTCAGAGGGTCGTAAATACCAGTGTTGATATGTGGGATGGTGCATTCAGGAGCACCACGTGTTCACTTCCATTCTATTTGTATTTCAAACCCTGACAGATATCTGATGCATGGATCTGTTCCCTACCTAATCGTACTCCGGTCCCAACGCCCACATTATCGTCCCGACCGTCTGCAAATGTCGCCCGTCAGCAGCGGCGCTTCCTCTTTTTGTTCCTGCGTGTGTGAGCAGGAACACCGATAAGACACATGACTCCTCCTGCCGCTAAGTAACTGCTACAGCCGATAACAACGCGTCTGTCTGAGGCGTCCGGCTTCCATTCCTACAGGAAGCTGAGAGATGGAGATCGTCTCTACGGCCGCGTGATTACAAATACATCCACACACACACACTGCAGCAGTAAACATGGCTGCGTGTGTGTGTGTGTGTCTGTGTGTGTGTGTGTGTGTGTGTGTGTGTGTGTGGGCGCCAAAGGTTAGTGAGGTTTGTTGTGGCACAAATGAACCTCCCAACCTCTGCGTCCGTGTCGCCCAGTTCGATTTCTGTCTCGCTGACCTCTGCAGTCTGTGTGTGTGTGTGTGTGTGTGTGTGTGTGTGACCTCATAGATCATCTCTCTTTCCTGATGGAGTCGAGCCAAGTTTACCTCTTTGCACGTTGTTGTTGGGCTTGCTGCTGCTCTGTTTGTGTGGCCTCATGAGCCCAACATGGTTGAGTCTGAAGGGCTAACGCTTGACGCAGCTCTGGGCGTGATGTACTCGGGCTGCTCTGTGCCGCTCTGTGCCGCTCTGCGTCTGCTGCAGAGCGTGTCGGTGCCTTCATGCGTCCTGGAGTGACGGCTGAACGTCTCACTGCTACGTCTCTACTTTTCTCCACGGATAGTGAAGCGACACGACGACTCGCTGACACGTTTGGTTCTCGGGGAAACAGAAGCGTGACCGCAGAGATGTGACACCACCCAGAAGAGAGGGAGTTCATCTACTGCAGGGTTGCCCAATACGTCGTTGGCGAAGGCAATGTTGGTCGATCGCATGGCATTCCAAAAAAAACCACTTTTTTTTTAGCATATGGTTAAAAGTTAGCCGACACCGGCAAGTACACCGTCGCACACTCGGCCGAGTCGGCACCCTCATCTAATGGTCTATGAGAATAAACTAGAGGAGTGCACAAGACAGTGTTGTTATAGGTGGTAAAGTAATACAACCGATCAGTTTACGTCAACAGAAATGGCGGACAGCACCCCCTCTGTTGGAGAGGAAGATCCCTTACACCTGGTCCATTTAAAAGTAGATCCCAAGCTGAAAAAGTGTGGGCACCCCCGATCTACTGACTCTAAATAACACACACACACACACGCACACACACACACACACACACACACACACACACACACACACACACACACACACACACACACGCACACGCACACGCACACGCACACACACACACTGGGTGTTGAGCTGTGCTGTGACACCACCGTGCTGCTGTGTGCGTCCCTCCACCTGTCTGTCTGTCTGTCTCCCTGTCCCGCTGCCTCTCCGTCCCTCTGCCCGTCTGCCCCTCCTAATTATTCCCCGAGGACAATAAAGATTGACTGAAGTGAACTCTGTGGTCTGTGAATGAGTGATCGGCTGTCCGTTGCCATGGCAATGCGGTCTCGCTGTATGAAAACCTGTCGACCTTCACAGCTGTCTGTCTCTCTGCCTGCCTGTCCTGTCTCCCTCCCGTCCACAGCTCCTCCCCTGCTGGCTTCTCTTTCTCCACGTTGATGTCTGTCCCTCTACTTTCCTGTCTGTCTCTCTGTGAATCCTGCCTGGCCCCTTGTCTCCCTGTCTGTCTGCCCACCCGTCTCTCTGCATGGCAGCGTTTTGTCTGCATGTAATTCACAAACCTGCGGCTCTTTCACTCAGCAACACTTGAGTTTGTGAGCTTTTATTATCGCGGCCATCTGAGCGAGCAGAGAGCGATTAATCTGCAGCCAGAGCAGCCAGAGCGTCTCTTCCTGAATGAGGAGCTTTCTAGCTTCACGGCCAGAGAGCGGATCTCAGATTGGGAGGTTTGGAGAATCGCATTTCCACTGTCAGCTCTGCCAGCTGGGCGTCTTTGTGAATGAAGAGATGAGTTTCCTGTGCGGCTCCACAGAGCGGCTCTACAGAGCGGCTGGGATAAAAGGTGTCAAACCCTGCCTGAGCCCCGTTGGCACGACAACGTGAATGTATTCTCCAGCCATATAGAGTTTTGTTATTTGTCATACTTCCAGAGCAGTAACTTCTTACTCCAGTCTGACTCAGGACCTTCACACTCAGACTCAGCTTGAGGCCATAAACTGATCCTGATGAGCAGCAGAGGGACAGACAGGGGGGAGGGGAGGGGAGGGCAGATTGACGGGGGATCATGGAAGGCTTCCTGTGGACTCAGTGGAATCCTATGTTCAGGTCTTGCTGGTCTCATCATGTGTCCCACTGACTGAGTCCTCTGATCAGCCTCAGTCAGTCAGACTTGTTGCTTCAGTTGCATTTACACTTTGTTTAGTCAGGAAATCAGTTTATACAGCTCTGTGTTGTTAGTGGAGGAGGAGCACTGAACCCAGACCTGACAGGGGATCTGATCCCAGTCCCAGTGTGTTCTGGGTCCTGAGGGAGGACCTCAGCTGACTGGGTTACAGAGTGAAGGAGCAGAGAGACAGAGACACAGAGAGAGACAGAGACACAGAGATCTCTGCATGAAAGGTCAAAGTGACTGGAGTCCTGACTGAGCCGTCCTGTATCTTTGTGAGTCTTTGTGAGTCTTTGTGAGTCTTTGTGAGTCTGTGTCTGTTTGTTGTCTCGTTCCTTTAAATTTGCTTTGAAATCCTCAAGGTTTTCTGTCTCACTTATCAGAGTTCCATGTTATAGAGATGTGTGAAGCGGGTGTTGTCCTCCATAGCGCCCCCTGTCTGTGAACACACTCATCATGTCTTCATCTGGCCTCATCATCATCACTCTAATGAAGTTTAGGTTGACACTAGAAGCTGTTTGGGAACATCAAAGAGTGTGTTTATCATTTTTCAGCAATAGGAGCAATTTTCTTGGAGTCTTTTACCTCAGAAGCCTCGGTGTAGCTGTCAGACGCTTCAAGGCCAGGTGCATTTATTATCACACACACACACACACACATGTGATCACACACACACACACACACACACATCTCCTATCCATTAAGCAGTAGTAAATGCCCAGGGAGAGCTTGTTAGGGCCGTCTCCAGCTCTAATGTGCGGCGGGACCAGATGAGTGATGGAATAAAACAAAGGCAGCCTGGCGTTCTGCCTTTCATCCTCCTGTGTGTTTAGCAGCAGATGTGTTATTAGTTTGTAGTCTGTGTAAAGACGCCGCCACTCGTCTAAATGCCCCTGAGTCGCTCCTCCTGCGTGTGTGTGTGTGTGTGTGCGCGTGCGTGTGTGTCTCCCTGTTTTGGTGGGACGGTGCTGATTACTCCTCTGATTGCTGGGACGGGTTTATTGATTAGATGAATATTTATTCTTCACCTTGCTGTTCTGTGTTTTACCTGCTAATTGTACGAGCGCCGTGCTAATCCATGTTCCACGTGTTAACAAGGCGCCGCTGCACTGATTGCAAGTGGACCCAGATTTAACATTTCAGACCCATTAAGGTCTCAAAGTTCAACGTCTCTACAGCTGAAACCTTCATCACACTGACACAGACCCTGATTAGACTAGAATGGCAATAGAATGAAACCAGATTCATGCCAGTAGGAGAGTGTGAAGAGTTAAACAGGAAGTCAGTGAGCTAATACACACTTCACTGAAAGTATATATGGACTTGGAACATTTGATTCAAAGTCTTTATTCATCTGGAACGTTTTTGTCTTCTGTGATGGAGCAAAACCAAAGAGCAGGATCTCCTCTTGGACAGACGGAGCTACATGAGAGTTCTTACCACTCGTGTACAGCAACTTCCCTCAGCTTTGCTTGAGTTTGTGTTGTCTGACCGCTTGATGGCCTCAGACCGAGCGTTGCCTCAGGTGCAGCTGGCTCTGGGCCATAAGGTCCAGAAGCCACAAGCACAGTGCTGAAACTTTAAAAATAAGATATTAATGTGATTTCCTGATGTTTGAAATTATCCTTGGAAAGCAAAACCAACAAAAAGAACAATTTGGGACTGAAGGGACTGGAGGATGATGGGTAATCAGACCTGATGTGATGCTTGCACGTGTCAGCAGAGGACTGCTGTGGAAGCGTAACGTTCTGTCACAGCTGAACACATCAGACGCAGGTTGGGTTGATGTGTGTGGAGACTCCGCTGGCCTGTGTGGGCGGCACTTAGCAGAAAGCCATCAGTCGACCTGAAACACTGACAAACAAAGAAGAACCCGGAGACTCTGAGTGTGGTGATTCATCGAGCTCTCTTTCATTTTGCTCCTGCAGATGTAATCTCACAAATATGGAGCAGCAGGGTCATCCCATGAATGCAGCAGAGGGAGATGGGTTCAGATACCGTCAGTCTGTTGACACTTGGGGCTCTGACTGCTCCTCAGCTTAACAATAGAGGCTCTTATCTTCTTAAAGGAATCTGTGATTCTTGAAGCCTCAGACAGCTTCAGCACCGCCAAAGTCTGCGTCTCTCTGAGTGCACGATGTCAAAGTGGCGCTCCTGGGTGAGAGTGTTTCAGCTTCATCCCAGAGACGACGCCTCGTCTCTGAGCAGGGACTGGACCTGAGCCGTGAGCTTCAGCTGCGTGGAGACACCTCAGTGTAAGCTGGGGCGTTACAGCGCCGTGCCAAAGCTGGGAGCAGGAAGTCCAGGCAATAATCTGGACCCCCACTGTGCGGTGTGGAGCTGCTTCATTAACAGTGACTCACAGGGGTCTGCAGCTCCTTTCACACCCACACACACCTTCAACATCCGCTTCACTCTCAACGCGCACAACGTTTCTCTCTCCAAGGTTACGGACGCTCGTCTCCTTCCTGTCCACTTCCCTCCCAATGAAAATCAGGTTGATCCTAAAGCAAAGGCTGATCAGGAGCGTCTCACCTTCGTCTTCGTCACGGCTGCTCTGTGTATCGATGCTGGCTGCTCCTCATTGATTCTTGTATTGATACAGGCAGAAAATCAAAGGCTGTTGTCAGGCTGAACAATGGCCTGGAGATCCTGAGCAGGGATCAATACGGAGCGCATCAGTTTCTACGGAAACGTCTCTGTCTGGACACGCTTTGCTCGCCTGGCGTGTTCAAACCTTCAACGCCAACAAAAACACATTAACAGCCACAACCTGTGGATCCAAACAGCTGATCAAGAGAAGCAGACGTGTCTCTAGAATGTTCTTTCACAAACCACAGAGAATGTAGCTGAACCTCTCCCTGGTTGATCTGCAGGTTTGGACATGAATCAGTTTGATTTAGTCGTTTCATTAAAAGCTCTTGTTTATATTCTGTGTTAAGGTTTGGATCCTTTAGTACTTCTGCGAAGATTCTGTATTTCTTTTAAATGACGATCCCAGAGGTGATTCTCTATTTCCCAGCGTAAGATGTGGAGAGCTGGCGTCCTCTTCCTCCCTCCTCCTCCCTCTTCCTCCTGTAATGGTCCCTTTATTCAACACTAATTGTGACGGTTATTCCACTCAGTGATTCCATTAAGCTGTCGCTCCAGTCCAGACTCCATCTGGAGGGGAAGGACACGCGTGTTCCTCCTGCTGTTAAATAAGACGGTTACACACACACACACACACACACACACACACACCCACACCCCTGAGCGAGGACATTGACCCGAGCTCCAGGATCGATCTGAGCCCCTGACCCCCCCAGTCTGCTCTGGATAGATGAAACCTTTTTATGACCCCAATCAAATTACCCATAATTCTCAGCAGAGACAGATATGGAGACTGATGTTGTGTGGAGTTGTTAGCTGTGTGCTCACTCTCTGCTCACTCTCTGCTCAGTCTCTGCTCCATATTCAGAGTCTGAAGGTGCTGCAGATGAAGGTTTGTGTAGGTCTCAGGTCTCCATGTTCCTCAGGTCAGAACCCGGCCCGTGCTGATGTTCTGGTGCGGGTGTGAAGTAGCCTGGTGGTTTGGGCCGCCACTGCCTCGGGGCCTGGAGGGCGAGCAGACGCCGAGGGAAGATGAATTCTTAATTTGACCAAGAAACTGTAGAGGAGAGTCAGGAGTCTCCATGGCCTGGAGCTCTACTCAGGTTTAAACATGCAACAAGCAAAGAGCAGCCGGGCCTCTGAATTATTCAACATGTTCAATAAAAACACCCAGAAGTTTGCAGGTTTGCATCTCATTAGCTCAGATCTTTGTCTTCTGTTGGAGTTGAGGATTATAGATTCTCTGTTTCAGGGTCCATCACTCATCCTGCTTACTGGGCTCATTGTGTTTCTGTTTAACGTGATGAGTTTAGACTCATTAAGAACATTTGGATCAGGGCAAAGGTTTAAATGAGAGCAGCTGGGGAGTGTGTGTGTGTGTGTGTGTGTGTGTGTGTGTGTGTGTGTGTGTGTGTGTGTGTGTGTGTGTGTGTGTGTGTGTGTGTGCTTGAATCAAACATTTCTCCACCTTGAAGCCAGCAAACTTTTTGGTGTGGCCGGAGCTACATGATGGTTATTAAGTCTTTAACGAGATGAGGAAATGGTTGTGAAAGCAGGAAACAGATCTCTGCAGGAGTCCAGTGAGCAGATAAGATCAATGAGTTCCTCTCATGTTTAATTCATTCTTACACGCCGCTACTATTCTAGACCGGGTCTGGACCGGATCCACATCTGTGACCGCATCTCGGCCCGGCGTGGGAAAGCACGTCGGAGCCCGTCTGTCAGGGGACGCGACCACTTTGTAGGAAATAGAATCCATCATCCCCGATGCAGGCTGGAGGCAGGAAACAGGCCGAGTTTCATTAAAACAGAGGCGGCGCCATCGCTTAATTGACAAACATTGATGGAGTTAGCTTGCGGCATCATTTTCAAACTGGTTCTGAGTTTTGCAGGAGAATCGAACAAACAAACAAACACACACACACACTCACTCACTCACTCACTCACACACACACACACCGGTCTCATAGATGTTCTGTTCTAAAGTGTTCCTGCTGAACACGTAAAAGTGTTTTTGTGATTCTGTGATTGGCTCACAGAACATCATCTGTATTCAGGTCCGAAGCTTCACGTGTCTGTACGAGACAAAGCACAGAGCGTCCAGATGAGACAGAGCAGCTATCAATGTTATCAATGACTGCTTGATTTAGAGGACAGAGACACAACAAGTTCACTCTCTCTCTCTCTCTCTGTCAGGGAACGTCTGAGAGGATCCACAGAAGCAGCAGAGAGCTTCAGGCAGAGGAGGAGGAGATGAAGATGAAGAGGCCCGCCCCTTAAGATAGAGGAGATGAGGATGAAGATGCCCCGCCCCTTCAGACAAAGGTCAGAACACTAAACTTATTCCCCTGTGTAAAAGTTTGCAAAAGTAATGGAGTGACAGCAGAGGGATGGAGATGTTTAGTGTGAATCTGCATACGTGTGTACCGTCAGACGAGCGTGTGTGTGTGTGTGTGTGTGTGTGCTGCAGGGCCGTGTCACCTCCTGTGATTACTGTGCCCCCCCCCCATCACACTTGAGCTGGAGCGAGTTGTAGAAGCCATCTGGCTCGTTAGAAATGCCTCGACTCAGCATGAACGCCTGTCACAGTCACCAGCCACTTCCTCTAACGCTACACACACACACACACACACACACACACACACAAACCCCACCTGTGCCATTGAGAAAAGTTACTCAACAAACTGACCCAGTTTCCCTCCGGTTCCTTGAAGCACAGGAGCTTCCAGAGTCCCGACACGTGTTTGTTATGTTGGTGCTTCACCAAATGACTCATCATCAACAAAGTAGCTTCAACTACAGGAGCAGGAAGTGTGTGTGTGTGTGCGTGTGCGTGTGTGTGCCTGTGCTAGTTGGTAGTTAGCTTGAGTGCTGGTGGACCTGCAGGCTCACAGCTCCTCTGATCTGATGTGGATGCACTAACTCACTCTTCATCTGTTTACTGAATATTTACCAGTTTAACCTGTTCGCCTGAAGGGAATCAGGCTCAGCCTCCCAGTCATGAGTTCACATCTGTTGAGTGAGATGGATGTTCTGTCTGTTCACTGTTACAGATGTGATCTCTGAGTTCGTCAGACGAGCTCGCCGTTGTTTGTTTACATTAGCTGAAACTGGACGTCACGTTTACTACACATGGACATCAAACTCTGATGATAAGATGTTAGACGACTTCAGGCTGTGATGGATGAACTCAAGGTCAGAGAAAGTGATCAGTCAGGCGATTGGGATTCAGGATCTGAACCTGGACCGAAAGGTTCAAAGGTGCAAAGAATCTGTGACCCAGCTGAACTCGGGCACACACACTCGTCTTCACGGGGCGAGCGACAGTGCGGCGTAACTCACCTGCGTCGCCTCAGAACTGGAAACCTTCCTTTGTAGAATTCGAGGTTTCTCTTTAAAAAAAATCTGCAGGACAGCTGGATGCATTTTAACTTTCAGTCTTCTGAGTCTAAAGTTTTGCACGAATCCACTCGCTACCTGTGTGTGTGTGTGTGTGTGTGTGTGTGTGTGTGTGTGTGTGTGTGTGTGTGTGTGTGTGTGTGTGAGAGAGCCAGCAGCAGCTCGTAGGTGTTTACTTTGGAGAGGGCTTCATCACACTTCCTGCCTCACGGGGCCTCACAAACACACACGTTTTTACCAATTTTGAATAAATTCATAAAATATTGCGAGCATGGCTGCGCTGCCAAACCCCAGAGCCAGACAGCTGGCAAGACTGGCACAACATCTCAGTGCTTATTGGCTGCATGGTGGGCAGGAGGCACAAAGCCCTCTGAAAGTGTAATTAACTGGAAAAACTCTGAGGTAGAATCTGAATGTGTGTGTGTGTAGTGTACATGTGGACGGGGGGAGAGGGAGGGAGAGGGGGGGAGAGAGAGAGAGGGAAGGGGGGGGAGAGAGGGTGGGAGAGAGAGAGAGAGAGGGGGAGAGAGTGAGTGAGGGGGAGGGAGAGGGGGGGAGAGAGAGAGAGGGAAGGGGGGGGAGAGAGGGTGGGAGAGAGAGAGAGAGAGGGGGAGAGAGTGAGTGAGGGGGAGAGAGGGGGGGGTGGCAGAGAGAGAGAGAGAGAGTGAGTGAGGGGGAGGGAGAGGGGGGGAGAGATAGAGAGGGAAGGGGGGGAGAGAGAGGGAGAGAGAGGGTGGGAGAGAGAGAGAGAGCGAGAGAGTGAGTGAGGGGGAGGGAGAGGGGGGGAGAGATAGAGAGGGAAGGGGGAGAGAGAGGGAGAGAGAGGGTGGGAGAGAGAGAGAGCGAGAGAGTGAGTGAGGGGGAGAGAGAGGGGGGGTGGCAGAGAGAGAGAGAGAGAGAGCGAGAGAGTGAGTGAGGGGGAGGGAGAGGGGGGAGAGAGAGAGAGGGAAGGGGGGGAGAGAGAGGGAGAGAGAGGGTGGGTGGGAGAGAGAGAGAGAGAGAGAGCGAGAGAGTGAGTGAGGGGGAGAGAGAGGGGGGGTGGCAGAGAGAGAGAGAGCGAGAGAGTGAGTGAGGGGGAGGGAGAGGGGGGGAGAGAGAGAGGGAAGGGGGGGAGAGAGGGTGGGAGAGAGAGAGAGAGAGAGGGGGAGAGAGAGGGGGGGTGGCAGAGAGAGTGAGTGAGGGGGAGGGAGGGAGAGGGGGGGAGAGAGAGAGAGGGAAGGGGGGGAGAGAGGGAGAGAGAGGGTGGGAGAGAGAGAGAGAGAGAGCGAGTGAGTGAGGGGGAGAGAGAGGGGGGGGTGGCAGAGAGAGAGAGAGCGAGAGAGTGAGTGAGGGGGAGGGAGAGGGGGGAGAGAGAGAGAGGGAAGTGGGGGGAGAGAGGGTGGGAGAGAGAGGGGGAGAGAGAGGGGGGGTGGCAGAGAGAGAGAGAGAGTGAGTGATAGGTGTGTGTCTTAAGTGTGTGTCTAATGAATAAAAGCTCCACATTATTGAGGAAACGTCGCTGCTTTATCATCTGTAGATTCAGACTGAGGAGTGAAATCTAAATGTGCTCACCTCCGGGGGAAATGAATGAAGCTGAGCCTCAACACAGAGCGCCTGATTTTAAAGGGTTCCATTTGTTTGAGGGATTTCAGTGTTTGCTTTCATGTTTGCTTAAAAGCTGCAGGAGCATAAACACACACATACACACACACACACACACACACACACATATATATATTTATATACTGTATGAGGCAACGCTGCAGCTCATCACATGTTTGTTATCTCTCTGTCTGATAAACACACACACACACACATTCCTGCTCTGCTAGTCTGGATGTTGCCTGCGTTCTGATTGGATGACAGTAAGCAGGTGGAAGAAGCACTCGATGACATCATGTGACATCATGTGACATCATGTGACATCACCTGAGGACCTGGTAGAGGACAGCACCATGAGGTCATTTCCCTGAAAATGGAAAACTCAGAAGTATCACAGAAGCTCCGCTGTAGCAGAGGAGAGAGGGAGTGTGTGTGTCGGTGTGTAGGTGTGTGTGTGTGTGTTTCTCCTGCCAGACGACAGCATCATTACTCTCATTTGGTCAAGTGGCTGGCTAATGCCTATAATGTGTGTGTGCGTGCGTGCGTGCGTGTGTGTGCGTGCTGATGGCCCTGGCTCTCCTCACACACTCTACCTGTGACCTGTGTGCTGTTATTAATGTAATGCGTCCCTTCAGTCTCCTGCAGGCTGCTGTTCCTGCAGATGTTGGCACAGGAAGCTGCTGCTCTTGTGAAGGTGTAGCTATGGAGACCACGTTCTTATTCTAGGTTGTTTCTTCTGTATGAGTTTGGTGATTTCATGTTTTATTCAAAAGCACAAATTCAACCCTGAAAACCGTGGAGGAGCGCAGAATAACGAGGTGTGTGTGTGTGTGTGTGTGTGTGTGTGTGTGTGTGTGTGTGTGTGTGTGTGTGTGTGTGTGTTGGGTCGGCATGTCTCAAACTGGGTTGCCAGGTTGGACCATGAATTTGTGATTGTGATCTAATCAATAACCTGTTTCATAGCTAAGAGTCAGAATTTGGGGACAGCTCGTCCTTTGCGGAGGTATGAGCTTTCTCAGTGCCCTGAGTTGTCTGTACCATGATTAAGTGTGTGTGTGTGTGTCTGTGTGTCAGGTTATTTCTCCCTGAAAGCCTTTTTAGAAGCTGGCATCCAATTTCCAGCAGCGTAAACAAGACTCAACATGGCCGCCTGTCCATCCTCGTGTCATTAGGGCCGGTTCTTTAAAGCGTCTCCGTGCCGACCGCCTGGCTGAGCGGCCGGCTGAGGCTCGCCGCTTCTATATTTATGCCAAGCAGACAGATCGGACAAGAGCAGACGGTGAAGGAACCGGGGCTTTGACAAGTACACACACACACACACACACACACACACACACACACACACACACACAAACACACAGACAAATTCTCCCACTCACACACAAATACACACACACACACACACACACACACACACACACACACACACACACACACACAAACACACAGACAAATCTCCCACTCATACACACACACACACACACACCACTACCACCGTCTCTCTCTTTTTAAAATCATGCCGTCTCTCCGTTTTTCTCTCTCTCATTCATACACACACACACACACACACACACACACACACACACACACACACACACACACACACACACACACACAGGTCCATTACATCTTGGACATTCTGGGGTCATTTCTCGCCCTCTTCTGTCCTAGTTTTTGATGAGACGAGCAGACAGACGACTGGAATGACAGGAAGACGTTGAAGTGATTTCCGGTCCCATCTCCTTCCTGATTCCTGTGGAAACTCCAGACCTGCAGCTTTTGTTGCTTTTCTCTGGCGAACCAGAGGGGGCGCTGTAGAGCAGCAGTCGCTCTCCTGCTGTGTCACTTGATGATGAGCAACAAGTGATGTGACCGGAAACCCAAACATCAAACTGAAGCGTGTTGGGAGGAATTTGCTTCAAAAAATGTCTCTAACTTTATGAGGAAAAACTTCATTTACGCCTCGATTTGACTTTTTACATGAACACACTTCTCTCTTTATCAAATCTGGATTTTCAATTCATTTTGGACACTAAACTGCTTTTATTTGAAGGTGAAAGTATTTGCGTTACTATTTTCAAATAGGAGATTGTGAATGAAAAAGAGAGAAGAAAGAAAAGAGGAGAGAAAGGAGATCAGAGAGATAGAGGAGAGGAAGGAGGGATGAGGAGGAGAGAGGGAGGAGGAGTGAGGATGAGAAGGAGGAGAGGAAGAGGGGCGAGGGCTGAGGGACCTGGATGAGGGTGCAGAGGAAGGATGAGGAGAAGTGAGGATGAGGATGGAGAGATTACAACAGAGAAGAAAAGAGAACATCGTGAAAATGGTTTGATCCCACAACTGCAAGTTAGTTTAGCATTCAACACGTGTCGCGATGAAGGGAGGAGAGAGAGGGAGGGAGGGAGAGAGACGTTGCTAGGTGACGGAGCGTACATACTGAATCTTAACAAAATAACGAGAGGAGAGAGAGAGAAAGTGAGATTGTGTGTGAGAGAGAGAGAGAGAGAGAGAGAGAGAGAGAGAGAGAGAGAGAGAGAGAGAGAGAGAGAGAGAGAGAGAGAGAGAGAGAGAGAGAGAGAGAGAGAGAGAGAGAGAGAGAGAGAGAGAGAGAGAGAGAGTCAGTCAGCAACATGTAGCCTTGCGGAGTGGAGGGAAAGGTCGACACTCTGCGTGATTATTTGGGTTTTTTTGCGCACGTTTCCGTTTCTTCCTGTGGGCATTTTACCCGCAACATCAGCATCGATCGGGCTGAGAGTAACCCGCAGGAAATGTCCAGCGGAGGGATGGATGGCTGGATTGTGGTGCACGGAGAGAAGACGCGGAGAGCAAAAAGAGAAGAAGAAGAAGAAGAAGCAGAAGAGTGCGGGGCTCCTGGACGCGGTGAGTACACGCGTACATGTCTCCGTCCTCCCGCCGTCTGGCTCCGCGCCGCGCCGCTCCGCTCCGCTCGCAGGCTGAAGGTGAACGCGCCGCGCTGTCCCCGGCTTTGCCCTTCACGTCTCGGCTGCGGCTCTCTGCGCTCCGCCGGAGAGGACGCAGGCGTCCGCCCGGCGCGGCGCGGCGCGGCGCGGTGACCCCTCTGTCATTGATGAGACCGGGACCGGGACCCCGCGCGCGCACATGCGAACATACGTGCGCGCGGACACACACACACACGCACACACACACGCACACACACACACTTTTGCCGGTGTCCATTCACAAACGCAGAACTTGCTGTGAGTGAATGCGGCTCACATTTCTCTGTCACGCACACTCACGAGCACACACACACACGCACACACACACATTTGCATTCACAGTTTGACAGCTGGTTGTTGCGCATACAGTATGTGCGCTTTGGCCTCTCCAACACAAACACACACACACACACACACACACACACACACACACACACACACACACACACACACACACACACACACACACACACACACACACACACGGCACAGCCTGCAACCAGCCTCTTCCTCTGTCTGTACTAAAAGCTGTATGGCAGCTATCTGATCAGGGCTCACTACTGTGTGTGTGTGCTTGTGTGTGTGTGTGTGTATGTGTGTGTGTGTGTGTGAGAGTCAGCTGGTGCACAGCAGCAGCAGGTTGTGTGTGAAGATCTTTCCTCAGGACAAACAGTATAGTGGGATAGTGGAAATTGGAATTCTGAGCAGTGCCCCCCCCCCCCACCCCCACACACACACACCTTAAACGCACACACACACAGCCACACATACATACACATCTCTATGAAGCATGATGAAGTATGCACACACACACACACACACACACACACACTCCCTGCCCTGATGTTGCTGCGGTTGTGCGTCTGATTCAACAGTTTGCCTGTCCTCCGTGTGGATTCAGCGATGAGGCGTGAGTGACGCCCTCCTCCTCCTCCTCCTCCTCCTCCTCCTCCTCCTCCTCGGCCCACAGTTATTTATTTATCTGAGGTGATGTAGTGTGAAATGCCGAGCTGCACGCTTCAGGCTGTGATTGAGTTCCACCAGCATCCATTTTCAGGCATCGGCGTTGTTTTCCCGGCAGTGTGTGTGTGTGTGTGTGTTTGTGTGAGAGCTCCCTCAACCTCACTGCCCCAGCATTCTGACCAGCGATCGGCTGATTGAAGCGATGTTCGGTAGATTTGAACAAATTCCATGATTCTCCTGAACATGATGTCCAAACTCTCACATCCATGTTCGTGTCTGTAGAGTCTGCTCACGTCTGTGGGCCTCAGTGTGTAGATGTTCTCCTCCTCTTCAGGTCTGTAGATCTCAGTGTGTAGATGTTCTCCTCCTCTTCAGGTCTGTAGGTCTCAGTGTGTAGATGTTCTCCTCCTCCTCTTCAGGTCTGTAGGCCTCAGTGTGTAGATGTTCTTCTTCTCCTCAGGTCTGTAGGCCTCAGTGTGTAGATGTTCTCCTCCTCTTCAGGTCTGTAGGTCTCTAATGGACCCTCATGGATCCATGAACACTCTATCCTATAGTAACCCTGACCTATGACCCTTAAACCTTTGTGTGATGTCATGGATCTCCATCCTATAGTAACTCTGACCTTTGACCCTGAGAGGATGTAGAGCAGATAAACATGCAGGGCGTTGTGAGGACAAACAGTAGAAGAAGAACGTAGATGTGTGGAGATGTGACCATCATCACACAGTTCAGTGAGTGAAGCCTTTTTGATTTCACTCAGAATCAATCAATCACCATCCGATCTGTCCTATTGATGAACCATCAGAGTGATCATGAACGTGTCCCTCTGGTTGATGAGCTCTGATGAAGCTTCTCACCTTCACCACTCTTCATGTTCATCGCCTCTCTGTGTTTAATTCAGCGTTCATTACTTGATTCTGTGGTTCAGATGCAGTGATTGATTACTTGTCCCAGCTACCTGTGCTGCTGTGTGATGTCATGAATAAAGAGCGGGGGGGGGGGGGGGGGGGGGGGGGGGGCGATGAGAGTGAGACATCAGTCAGGTCTGTCTGTGTCGTCCCTCATCTCAACCCTGCACTCTAGTGCTGCTTCCTCTGTATATTTGATGAGACTGCATCTAACATTGATATGAGTAAAGCTGTGAGGCTCCAGAACCTCAGTGAGGTCCAGTCTGGCTCCAGTCCAGCCGTCCACTCAACCGTGTCCCTGTAATGATGTCAGCACAGAGTTCAGGACCAAGTTACAAGGGCTCACTTTTGTCCGACACACTCCTTCATCCTTGTCAAACATTTTAGAGACCTTGTTGTGCTCTATTACCATGACGACTATAACCAGTGTGGTGCTAGCATAAGGCACAGTGACATCACAGTGACATCACAGTGCATCCAGAGACATCACAGTGACAGGTCTGGTGTTTGATGTTTTGTGAATTTAAGAAGGCGTTCATCTTTTCAAGTTCAGTTCAAAGTGTGACAAGAAAATGCAAAGTTTCTAAGATGGAAACATTCCTGATCTACACACACATTTATAGGGTTCTTCTCTGGGACACACACTTACCACTCAATTCAAAATCATTTTATCATCTCTGAGTAATATTAATAATAATGATAATGATAATAGTTATAATAATAGA
>NW_027467265.1:2500-5000 GCF_046128005.1 Genypterus blacodes
TCAGCTGTATAATGATATGTAGTAAATATTACACACAGAAATATAAAGTATAAACAGAAGCACATTGATTCTCTCTAACTCTTCTCCATCTTCTGATCTTGCCTGTTTGAATTTATTGAATTTGCTCAAACAGATTAAATCCCGTTTTTATAAAATAGTAAAAATCTTTTTTTTTATTTTTGTCTCCAGCAACAAACAACAAAACAAAGACAGAGGCAACGTTCAGTTTGATTGATCTGAGAACAACAACACATATTGAATCTACATGAGGATTAAATGACTGATTGATTATTGATCTCTGATCACTGACTGATCATTGAATTTGGCTGCACTATAAAAATAAATCCTTTACCACAAGAAGTCAGTTTAATATTACTTTGGAGAAAACTTCAATTAATACTAAATCAAGTATGAATGAAACAAAAAAATACTAATAAATATAAACTTCAGACGCTTTATTTATTTATTTATTTATTTATTTATTTATTTATTTATCTATTTATTTATTTCAAGACTTTCACGAAATTATAGTGAAAGAAAATTAGAAATATTGCAGAAAAGTTAAATAAAGAAAACGTCTTGGCAAAAATCTGAAGTGTAAATAAATAATTTGTCGTCTTTTTGAAAACAGTGTTGCTTTTTAAGTTGAACTAAATGTTTAATAAATCAACACAGAGGTAAAGAGTGTTTGTAGTGAAACCTCAAGGTTAGTAACAACTTAGTGTGGGGCTTCTGTGCTGTTGCCATGGTTACCTGCATTTCAGTAAACTGTCAGCACGGATGTGTAATGAAGGTCGAGCTTCATTTAAAGTGTCCTGACATGAGATTATAAAGGAAACGTCTCAACCAATCAGAGACCAGCGTTTTCTGTGTCAACGCTGTAAAGTCAGCAATGCACCAATCTCTCTCACACACACACACACACACACACACACACACACACACACACACACACACATACACACACACACACACACACACACTTTTCCCAAACACCGTGCGTCTGGTTCACTTGATCAGCTTCTGATTCGAGATCACAAACCTCGACAAGGTTTCTCCCTTTGAGCTTCAAGGGCCTGCAGCCTGTTTATAGAGCTGAGGGGGGGAGCGAGGGAGCGAGGGAGAAGAGGGGAAAGTGAAAAAGAGAGAGAAAACTGCCTCTTGTCTTTTCCAGTTTAGGGAGTCCAGATGGGAAGTCATTTTTTATTCGTCTTGAGGCGGCACTTCACATCTGCTGGCCCAGATGCCTAATGAATACGGAAGCAGGGCCGTGCTGTCGCCTCATTAATACTGCACTCGCACGGGGAGCCCAGCCGGCCCGGCTGCACCATACCGCCGCCGCCCACCGCCACCCTGCCGCCGCGCTGGAGCAGAACCCGCCGCCGTGGAGCGTCCTCTGGGCCCGGCGCCGGCAGCTGGCGCCTCGCAGGAACAAAGCTGCCGCACTTTGTCGGGCCTAATGCCTCTCTGTGTTGTCACTTAAGGTCTTTATTGGTATTAATTGATACGATCGGAGCAACTTCCACTCCCCGTTTCCCAAAACACCCCCCATCCTTTCCTTACCTTCCTTCCCTTCCCTTCCCTTCCCTTCCCTTCCCTTCCCTTCCCTTCCCTTCCTTCCCTTCCTTCCCTTCCCTTCCCTTCCTTCCCTTCCTTCCCTTCCCTTCCCTCTCCTCGCCGCCTCACCCTGCTGGCTCCTTTCCTGCAGGCTTCAAACAGGTGGATGGGCGTTCAGTTCGGTCGCCACGCCCGACCGCCGCTGCCGCCGCCGTTACAGAGGTGCTGGAAGAAGAAGTCAGGTCTGACAGCCAACAGAACCCTGACCCACACAGCAGAACCACCTGCTGACACCGTGGAGTGAACCTACACCCGTGTATCGTGTGTGCTGCTGAGTGCAGGGAGCCCAGGTGAGCAGGAACACCTCAGAGGGTGAAACGTCTCCATGGATTCACTTAATGAGCAGAAGAAGACGGCAGAATAAAGCTTTATTATGTCATTTAGTCACAGTTAATATAATTGATTGAATATCACTGCGACCTTCAGAGCTCAACGACTCCTCACCGTCCACCTCCTTTACTGAGCCCACCGCACGTTTCCTGTCCATCGCCCTGGTGAGGCTGCAGCTTCCTTTCTCTCTCAGCACAGAGAGGATCCGCAGGCTTCATCATCATCTTCATCTCCAAAGGGACGTTTCTCCATCTGACCTGAAGGCAGAACAGAGGTGGAGACACACACACACACACACACACACGCACGCACGCACGCACGCACGCACGCACGCACGCACGCACGCACGCACGCACGCACGCACGCACGCACGCACGCACGCACGCACGCACGCACGCACGCACACACACACACACACACACACACACACATACACACACACACACACACACACGCACACACACACACACACACACACACACACACACACACACACATACACACGCACACACACACACACACACACACACACATACACACACACACACACACA
>NW_027467265.1:12500-17500 GCF_046128005.1 Genypterus blacodes
TGAGCGTTTGTCCGACTGTGGTATTGAAACATTTACTTCAGTAAACTGTGGAGTTCTTCCTCCTCTGGTGCTGTGTGCTGTTGCAGTATTGTAGTACTGTAGTTCTGTAGTATTGTAGTATTGTAGTACTGTAGTACTGTAGTATTGTAGTACTGTAGTATTGTAGTACTGTAGTATTGTAGTATTGTAGTACTGTAGTTCTGTAGTATTGTTGTATTGTAGTATTGTAGTATTGTAGTACTGTAGTATTGTAGTACTGTAGTACTGTAGTATTGTAGTATTGTAGTATTGTAGTACTGTAGTTCTGTAGTATTGTAGTACTGTAGTATTGTAGTATTGTAGTACTGTAGTATTGAAGTACTGTAGTATTGTAGTACTGTAGTACTGTAGTATTGTAGTTCTGTAGTTCTGTAGTATTGTAGTATTGTAGTATTGTAGTTCTGTAGTATTGTAGTACTGTAGTATTGTAGTATTGTAGTATTGTAGTATTGTAGAACAGTAGTATTGTAGTATTGTAGTACTGTAGTATTGTAGTATTGTAGTACTGTAGTACTGTAGTATTGTAGTATTGTAGTATTGTAGTATTGTAGTACTGTAGAACAGTAGTATTGTAGTATTGTAGTACTGTAGTATTGTAGTATTGTAGTACTGTAGTACTGTAGTATTGTAGTATTGTAGTATTGTAATACTGCAGTCCTTTCCTAACTTCCTTCCCTGTGCTGAGGCTTCATCACACAGACCTCAGGAATGAAGCTGTGTTTTATGTCAGAATGAATATTCATGTGAAGAGTTTTGTGTTTTCTGTCTTCCTCTCCGCCGTAACGACACTGATGTCTTCGTCTTCTCCCAACATAATTGTGTCTCCTCTTCCTCCTCTTCCTCCTCAAACCTGAGCCGCTGCAGCCAAATGAGGCTTGGTGATGAAGGCTGGTTTTAATTGTGGAGGAGCTTCAGGCCGCTCACACATGTGGTCATTTGCATTTTAGTGGACATGAATGCAGCGAGGAGACGCAGGTTTGATGAAGACGACGGTGAGCTGAGGATGATTGAGGCTTTGAGCTTGATTCAGCTGCAGTGTTGTCGTGGCAGCGGTGGAGGATTTGACGCTTCCATTCAATTCCATAACTTTTCCATAACTTTGTCTAATTGTAATTAGCAAACGATTCAGGAGACCAAAACCCAGACTGACCACTGAGGGGCGCTGTTGCAGTGAGCAGATAAGAATTTCCCTCCGGATAAATAACACTTTACACTCTTATCTTATTAAATTAACAGCAGGGGGATAGTTACTGTCCTTACCTCACTGAGAATGTTCCAGATGTATGACTGCAGCTCTCCTGATGCATCCCAGGTATTATATGAGATGCTGGCTGGCAGGATGAGCTCAGTAGAACAACAAATATTTGGACAGAGTTTGAAGGAGGCTCATGAGTTATCAATCATCCGTGGCGCTGTATAGGAGTAAACAGCTCCTATAGTAATGATGTGCAGATCTTGTAATGTGCCAGATTCGCTCTTACTAAGTGATTTCCTGACTGTCAAACGAGCCAAATTAATCTGAGTGATACTTTTCATTTAGTTAGCATCCAAACAGCCTCTCCACTCGCCTCCATATGGACGTCTGACGAAGCGCCGCCATTAAAGCAGCGCGGCCAGATGTTCCCCACCAGTACGTCCTTATCTATGCAAATTTATTCATTAAACTATTTAATTGTGTCAATGATTGACAGGCCACAGTGCTATGATGCTGGAATGTTATGAAGCTAATAATACGTTAGTCTGATTAACTCTCTGTGTCAGCAATATGGCTGTCAACATTTATGTGGATTAACCCCTCACACACACACACACACACACACACACACACACACACACACACACACACACTTACTCACTTTGATCTGAGCAGTGACGACGCGTGTGTTTCCTCTATGACAACACAGGAATTCCCGATGATGGAGCCTCTAAATAAAAACATGAAATTAAAAAACCCCAATTATAAATAAATAACATGAATCAATACATAAACAAAGATGAAGATGTGAGGGGTTTCCTCCAAATGAATGATGAAAAAATTTAACCAAATAATAAATAAAATAGAATAAATAAATGAAGGGAAAATTTAAAAAAATATTCAAAATATATACATTTTCTAAACTTAATTCTTTTTTTTATTGTTGCATTTTCTAAATTATTATATTTATTTTTAGGACAGAGTGAAAATGGAGAAGAGACGTAAAAAAAAAAGATGGAATAAAAGAAAAAAGAAATGAATGATAGAAGAACTACTCAACAAGGAAAAGCAGGAATGTTGGGATTCAGAGATCCGGAGAGTTTTGAGCCCTAAATGTTCCGTTTGGAGCTCCTGAGTAAATCAAGTCTTTCCTCATAAATGGTCCCTCCATGGTCTAATGGAGTGCTGCTGTTTGATGCACATGGACAAACGCTGCTGTGCCGGACTCCCATGATGCACTGGATGAGCTCCACTTCCTCTCCGGCTGAGGGTCTGGGGCTTTCACGGCCAAACCGCCACCCTTTGGTTTCCACGGCGATCCATGAAGCTTCTCAAAGTTTGAGCTTATTGAACTGTGACTGAAGCTTTGAGAGGCGGAGCCTATGTCAGCGTGAAGTCCTGTTTACACTCCCACGTGTTTCTGATGTATCAGTGTGAACCTGAGAAGAGACTTAGAGACTTTAATGTCCTGAGATCAGCAGGAAACGTGTGAGAGCGACACGAGCTGCAGCAGGAGTGACAACATGTGACAGCAACACACCTGGGGGGGGGGGGGGGGGGGGAGGTTCTGAAGGAGCGAGTGTGTGTGTGTGTGTTGGTCCTGAGCTGCTCTGGACTCCTGGTCTGGTCTAGTCTCCTGCTCTGCTCCGGTCTGGTCTGGACTCTTGGTCTGGTCCTGGTCCTGGTCCTGGTCCTGGTCCTGGTCCTGGTCCTGGTCCTGGTCCTGGTCCTGGTGTGGTGTGGTCTCTTCCTGTTCCTGGTCCTGTTCCTGTTCCTGGTCCTGTTCCTGGTCCTGGTCCTGTTCCTGTTCCTGTTCCTGGTCCTGGTCCTGGTCCTGGTCCTGGTCCTGGTCCCGGTCCCGGTCCCGGTCCTGGTCCCTTGTGCCCCTCTTGTCGCCGCTCTGTCACCATGCTGTGTTAATGTAGAGCAGCATCACAGGAAGTCATTTAAGCCGATCTGTAGTTTTATGAGACAGTAAAGTTTATTAAGCTTTGACGGAGCTGAGCAGTGAATCTGAAGCTAAATGAGATCAGGCTCAGTTCATAAAGCATCAGCCCGTCAGATATATGAGGAGAGGCTCTGAGCTGCTTAGTGTTAGAGAGGAACCAGCTACAGCTGCTTTAGAGTCTCAGTATAAACAGAGAGAGGTGGAGTCTGGGTTCATTAGCAGCTCTCTGAGTTTAGCTTCAGCTCAGCTCAGGTTGGGTTGAGTTCTGGTTGAGTTCTGGTTGAGTTCATGTTGTGTTCTGGTTGAGTTCTGGTTGAGTTCTGGTTGAGTTCTGGTTGAGTCTGTCCAGAAGTTTGGTCTCTGATAGAGAAATGAGCCTCATCATGTTCTACTAAGAGACCAACATGACTCAGCTCAACCTGAGCTCAGCTGATGATAACAGGAAGTAGAGTTACCATAGTAACTACAGGCCGAGGGCCCAACATGTCCTCTTCATCGCCTCCTCTGTTCTGTTGCTCTGCGTCCAGTAGAGCGGTATCACCATCTGTAACCATGGAGACACAAAGTCTGTTTATGTTACAGATTGATGAGTTTCTTCTTCAGATCCTCCTCAGGTGAGAAGACAGAGGTCTGCAATATCTCAGCTTTTTTTAAAGAAAGTTTTCAGTTTGTTACTTTAAATGGTGAAAACTCAGGAATGTGAAATTTATCCTTGAATAAAATCCTGAAGTTCCCAGAGTGTGTGTGTGTGTGTGTGTGTGTGTGTGTGTACATGTCTGAGCCCTGTGTGTGTGTGTGTGTGTGTGTGTGTGTGTCTGAGCTCTGTCTGCTTGTTTCTTCGTTCTTCGTGCGGTTGCTCATCGCTGCGTCGTGCCGCTCTGGCCCTTGTCGCTCTAGGCGCTTGCTCTGCAACAAAGAGAGAGGCGGTCAGGACGCCATGAGAGACGCTCGGCCCGGGAGGATGGGAGGAGGCTGGACGACCCCGGCGGCGTGGGTTGAGTTTGGTAAGCGGGCGTCAGCCGTGGAAATCATTCCACCACCAAGGCCGGCGGGAGAGGGGGCGCTTGTTTAGCAGAGTGCGTTTGGTTGCTAACGTGTTGCTTGTGTTTCATTATTAAAGAGGAGACAAACTGCAGCCTCCATAACTCCAGACTCCCCCCATCAAAGCACAGCTCAGCTCAGCTCAGCTCAGCTCAGCACAGCGCCCCCTGTGGGCCGCATGTTTATTTAATCTACTGCAGTTTGTTCACTTTCTAATCCAGCAGTTTGGCTCTGAGCGCCGCTGGAAGAAGCTCAAAGTCTTTACTTTAGATAAACACAACCAGGTCAGAGGTCAAATGAACAAGTGGAGCCCAGTAACTGGTGAGTGAAGAAGAGGAGGGACGACTCTTCCTCTGCTCATTAAACACACAGGACAACTCAAACTCATCACTCACATTTACTTCTGTTACATAAACACTTTAATAAAAGTGCCAACTAATACTATTGAGACGTAAATATATTTACTATTTTATAATAAAATAATATTTATTAATATAAATAATAATAATAATAATAATAATAATTATAATATTATTATTTATTAAATGTGATGTTAAACTTATTTGCATTTACATCAAAACATCTGAGGACAAAAACAAATATTTGTAATTTAATAATAAAAGTAATTATAATAATAATTCATATTTGTTTCCTTTGTTTCTTTGAAACTCGCGTCTTCATCACGTCTTCATCATTCCCTCCAAAGGTTGCAAACTTTGAATTCTAAACATTTCCATTGTTGTGTGTGTGTGTGTGGGATGTTTCGGCCTGGAGTCC
>NW_027467265.1:22500-38731 GCF_046128005.1 Genypterus blacodes
TGTGTTCCCAGTTTAGTTTTTGCTGAGTGAAAGTTGAGGGAAAGGTCAGGCAGGCCGTTTATCTGCTGGCTGTTGATCTTCAGGCGCTGTAAACTGGGTTTTAATCGGCGTGTTGGCGAGTTGGGGTTTGGAGAATAAGTGTGAGTGATTTCTAAGCGTGTGACAGCGTCGGGCGGAGGAGGGAGGCGATGTCTGAAAGCAGCCGTGGGGTTTGGGACTCGCTGTCAGTCTGCCACCGTCTGACGGGCCTGCGAGGGGAAAAGGTCGCCGTGCTCTGAGGCTCTGCGTGGCGCCGCGAGCGAGGCGAGGAGGACGGCGCCCGCCCACCGCGACGAGAGGTCGCCTCCCGGTCCGAGGGGACGCCCAGCGCCACCGTGTTTTGCAAATGTAACCCGTCACCCCCGCGGCTCCTGACCTCAGACTGGCAGCGCCCGGCGAGGCGGCCGATCGATTGATCTAAATAACATTATGATGTAATTAGCATAACGGGCTGCGAGGGCGCGGCGGCCCCAGCAGGACGGAGAAACAGCAGGCGGAGCCACAACATCCATCTGCTGCTCACTAATGCCTCATGCAGATTATGAAGCTACGATTAACTTGACTGACAACAGAAGAAGAAGAAGAAGAAGAAGAAGAAGAAGAAGAAGAAGAGTTTAGAAACAAATGTAGAAAAAACTAATGACTGAAGTTAGAGAGAGAAAGTAAGAAAGAAATTAACAAAACTAATAAATAAGTAACACAAAAAAGAATAAACAACCCGATACACTCATCAGGCCTGTGTGTCTGTGTGTGTGTGTGTGTGTGTGTGTGTGTGTGTGTGTGTGTGTGTGTGTGTGTGTGTGTGTGTGTGTGTGTGTGTGTGTGTGTGTGTGTGTGTGTGTGTGTGTGTGTGAGTGTGTGTGTGTGTGTGTGTGTGTGTGTGTGTGTGTGTGTGTGTGTGTGTGTGTGTGTGTGTGTGTGTGTGTCTTTTACGTAGCGTTGGTTTGTTCTGCTCTTTGCTTTTTGACACCAGTTAAGACCAAACACAAGGATGCAGTCATTCAGTTTACTGTGTGTGTGTGTGTGTGTGTCGGGCAGGTTCCTGACCGCTGGTCTCTGTGTGTGTGTGTGTGTGTGTGTGCGTGTGTGTGTGTGGCAGTGGAGACTGAGGCTCATTTATCAACATTCTTCAGCAGAGATGATTTATCTGCTGCGTGGAGACGCACATCTGTCTGCAGAGGCCCAGGGGGCGCTGTGGGCCCCGCTGTGTGTGTGTGTGTGTGTGTGTGTGTGTGTGTGTGTGTGTGTGTGTGTGTGTGTGTGAGCGAGAGTGTGTGAGCACGTGCTAACAGTAGGTTTATGTTGTTTTCCATGTGTGTTGTATGAATCAGTAAATGTGAGTGTGTTTATGTGTAGACACGTATACTCTGTGTATGTGTGTGTGTGTGTGTGTGCGTGTGTGTAACAGCTCTGTATGGCTTCAGGTCAACCACATGCAAATATTTGCATGTTCCGATGCTCTTTTAACACGGAATGAAAGGGAGGGAGGAACACTTCATGTGGTGTGTGTGTGTGTGTGTGTGTGTGTGTGTGTGTGTGTGTGTGTGTGTGTGTGTGTGTTTGGATTTAATTAGGCGCGTACTTACAGCAGCAATCTTCAGCTAATGAAGCTCGTTTGTGCGGCTGCTGCCGTGGTAACGCTGCAGTGATAAATGGGCGGCGTCACTTTAAAAGATGATAAATGGGATTCTGCCCCTCTGGACATCAAAGAAACATGGAGCTGCACCGTCCCAGTGACCGGCACGGAGTGGAGGATCATGGGTAAATGAGACCCGGGCCGCTCCCCGGTGGGCAGGGGGGCGAGCGAGGCATCGTGGGAAGTCGTGTGAGGAAATCACAGGGGCCGAAAAGAACGGAGCTGAAATGTCAGGCCCCCGAAGACGGGCCCCCCGTCTGACAGAGACTGAATAAGACCAGAGAAGAAGAGGCTCACACACACACACACACACACACACACACACACAGAGCAGCACAGAATGTAAAGCCTCACCTCACTATTCAGCTGGTTGAGCTTCTGTTCCTTTACATTCAGACACAGAGACGTTTCTGCTTCATCACACAGATGAAGATGATGTCATCATCAACACACATACTGCTCTGTTACCGCTCACCTTCATCATGTTTCAGCCGTCATAGAAACACTGAGCTGAAGCTGATAGAGCGATGTCCCCTCTACGTACGGCCAGAGCTCTGGATGCTCGTCTGCTGTCAGCTGTGATGTAAACAAAGTGAGCGTTCTGCATCTAAATGATTACTTTCTATTTTTACAACAAAAAAAAATATTCTGCAGAGGCCAGAAATCTCTGAGTGACCTCATCTTCTCCCCTCTGTCTCTCTCTCTCTCTCTCTCTCTCTCTCTCTCTCTCTCTCTCTCCCTCCCCCTCCCCCCCCTCTCTCCCCCTCCCCCCTCCCCCTCTCTCCCTGCCTGTGGTCTTGCAGGCCGCTCTGTAATGACATAGAGCAGACTTAATGCACCTACCAAGACAGTGATTATCACCTCTGTAATCCTACAGTTCATTAGTCTCCCCCCCTCTTAATAATTAAGTTGGAGAAGTGCCGGGCTCCAGAGAGGCTCTCCTCCTCCTCCTCCTCCTCCTCCTCCTCCTCCTCCTCACTAATGCACACATTAACACTAAAGCCTAAAGAAGGTGTGTGTGCAGCAGGATGGTCCCGGGGAGGGAAGTGAAGGTGGGGTCTCTCCACTTCACTTGTTAGCAGCCGTTTTATGGCTTTATCGATCAAATGTGTGGCATGGGCCGAGGTTAACGAGCAGCGAGGTTGTTTGCTTAATTGAACTTTATGTTGCCAAAGGGGAATTGTTGGGAAAGTGCTTTTTAAACGCTCCCTAATGTTTACGGGGAGCTGCAGTGGAAGGAGTGTGAGGCTGAAGCGTGAACGTTAGCCAACACGGTGGAGCAGACGGAGCGTTAGCGCTGACGGCTTCGTGTCCAAAGTCGCCCCGCGTGCCGCTGTGTTCACGGGGAAGCGTCGGGCTCAGGCGGCGGCGGCGGCGGCGGCACTTTGCTCTCCAGAAGCTCTGCTCCAATTTACCACAAAGCTCCTGAGCTCACATGAAACAAGGGAGGAGGAGGCTCAGAACATTTCAATCGGCTCACAGGAAATCATTTTCTCTATTTGTTACATTTCAGTGAGAAAACTATTTTGTTTTTATGATATTTATTTAAGATGTATTTGTAAATAATATTTATAAATATTCTATCATAGTTTTACTATTTAATATATTTAATATGAAGCAAAACTCATTATTTTACATTTGTATTGTATTTAATTGTATCTCTATGTATTCATGTGTGTGTGTGTGTGTGTGTGTGTGTGTGTGTGTGTGTGTGTGTGTCCTGCACTTTGGGTAAAATAGTAACTGAATTAGTAAGAACACCTAAACACTGAACAGTGTTTAGGTGTTATTGATCACTGATCAGATCTGAATCTGTGTTTATATTTGCATATTAGAGAGCGAGCTTCCTGTTCTCCTCTCTCTGCTCAGCGTCCTGACGCCGCGCTCACACTGAGGCAGATGAAGGGACGAGGTCGCCGATCGAAGCTGCTAATGAAGCGTTAGCGTCCAAACATGAAATTGATGTTTTGTAGTGATTGTAGCTCGACATCACGACCGCAAAGAGAGAGCGAGGAAAAGGAGCGTTTCCCTCTGAAAGACTCAGGTCTGGACCCCGAGGCAGCCTACACACACACACACACACACACACACACACACACACACTCCCGGTCCACACTGAAATCTGTAAACATTATGAGAAGGAGTCAGGCTCAGTTTCTCCCTCTGAGGACTCGCCGCTCTCATGCATTATGCAGGCGGAGAGTTTGACCGCTGGCCTGGAGCTGATTGGCCGTCTCGGGGTCAGGAGCGGGGTGTGGGGGGGGTGGAGGGGGGCGGCAGGTATCGGGTGGTGGAGGGGGGGTGAACCCTACATCTCCAACAACAGCCTGGATGAGTGACTGGCCGAACCTCCCCAATCCCCAGCACACACACACACACACACACACACACACACACACACACACACACACACACACTGATCAATAGGAGGTGGACGGCGGTGCGGCGGGATTATCGGAGCAGAGATTGACAGCAGTCTGCAGTGGGCTGGAGTTTCTCTCTTCTCTCTCTCAGCTTTGTTCAGAGTCTCTAAAGCTCAAATCTGATTTTCTTTGCATATCTGAAAACACAGCAAACTTTTGAGCGGAGTGAGAAAACAAAGAAGAGAAGAAGAAAGTCCCCTCAGGACAGGTTTGTGTTGTTGTTCACCTGAGCTCCATCACCTCAGCGCTCCTCAACCTTCCAGGCACAACAGCCAGCAAACTGCTTCCTCCTCTCAAGCTGTCACTCAAAGTGAAGCAGAGAGATGAAGCTCAGCACTCACACACTCACACACTCTCATGTTTGAGCTCTAATAGAGACATGAACCTCATCAGGCTCTACTGAGAGCATTCAGACAAACAGCTGAGGATAACAGGAAGTAGAGTTACCATAGTAACTACAGACATGTCCTCTCCCTCTCCTCTTCTGTTCTCCAGCAGCTCCTCTGCTGCACAGCTCCCTTTGCTCCTCTTCCTCACATCGGTCCTCTTCCTCTTCTTCATCTGCTGCTCTGCGTCTGTAGAGCTCTAACTTCTTCTGAAGAAACAGAAACCTCATGTCCGACGTAACCACGGTGACACAAAGTCTGTTTACATTACAGGGGGGGGCTGTATGAACGCACGCATGTGAGCTTCAGCAGACTGAGTGACATTCATTGTTCCATTTGATGCTCTGTGAGGCTCTGTGATGCTCTGTGTTGCTCTGTGTCGCTCTGTGAGGCTCTGTGACGCTCTGTGACGCTCTGTGACGCTCTGTGAGGCTGACAGGAGCTCATTTGTGTATCAAAGCCGAGTGTAAAAGCTTCATTAGCCTGTTTAACTCTTCCTCACAAACAGAGCTGGAGGTGGAGAGGAAGACTCCCACGTTTCTCCTCTTTTTCCTCCCCTCATGTTTAATGGAGACGTGCGTCCATGATTTATTCAAATGACAAACCTCTCTCTTCTCTTTTCCTTTCCTGAGGTATTAGTCATTGGGTGCTAATGTCAGATTACTTTACTCGCCATTCTGCTCTTGATGAATGACTGAGACAGGCAGTAAAAAATAGATCAAAACCGCTGGGATGAAAAGAGGAGGAGGAGGCGGGGAGGAGGAAGGCCGTTAAATCATTTCCCTCCGACGCCCGACAGGCCTTGGAAAATGCCACCCATTATTCCTCTGCCACGGCTAATCAAAGCGCCCGGAGTGATTAGAGAGCGGAGACGCCGCAGCGCCGTCTTTCCTCCTTCCACCTTAACAAGCCATTATCAGTGCGGCCGGAGCGGCGGCGCGGCACGGCCTGGCCCGACGCGGCGGCTTACTGGGTGAAATATGGAGCACTTCACCTCGCCGGCTGTACGGCGGGGCAGGACGCAGGGCGGCAAATTGTCTTATTAGACCTTAAGTATGTAATTAAGGGATTTTCTGAAGAGCAGCGTGCAGGACAGAGTGGATCACTGTGGACAGGAAATGGGCTCAGGACAGAGGAAGTTCACAGTGACAGCGTAGAGAAACGGAGCCACGATCGCCTTCTGCCTTCTTTATGCTGCTCAGCTGGGAAAGTTACACGCCTGGGATTACTTTAATTATAATCTTTATCGTGTCATCGTCACGAGTCTCAAACTCAGTCTCACTGTTTTAGTGACTCTGACCTTTGACCCTGAGCCCTCAGTATGATGTCATGGATCTCTGGATCAAAGCCTGGGTGTGTTTCAGTCGCTCCTCCTCTCGCTGCGACGCTTCATGTGATGATGAAGACGAGGCCGAGCTCAGCTGATGTGGCGTCTCTGCTCAGAGCCACTCGGGACCGAGCACAGGACCGACCCGATCCAATTAGACTGAATCTAATCTGGACCCTACCCAGCTCAGGTCTCCAGTCGCTGTGATGGAACGAGTCGTCTTAAAGGTCACGCCATCGCTGATTTATAGTGATCCGTCTGTGTTAGAAGTTTCATAATCCAGTTCACAGGTCCACTCACAGGTCCACTCCCAGGTCCACTCACAGGTCCACTCCCAGGTCCACTCCCAGGTCCACTCACAGGTCCACTCCCAGGTCCACTCACAGGTCCACTCACAGGTCCACTCACAGGTCCACTCACAGGTCCGGTCTGTGCAGGTCTACAGCAGCACAGTGGGTCCAGGTCTGGTTTGAGTCTGGAGCCTGTTGGCCTCCGTGTTTCAGGCGTGTAGTGATCTGAAACACGGCTGCTCGTCTCTCTACATGCGTGTAGTTTGGACAGCAGCTGACTGAAATGAAGCTTTATGCTGTTCACATGTTTACATCTCCTTTGACTGGAAACTGAAACTAGATGAGTCTGACCTGATTGAACTCAGAGATCTTCCTCCTCTGTTTCCTCTCCCTGAGGGCCGAGGCTCCGTTATTACTGACACACCGGGCAGCAGCTGGGGGGGCGGAGCCTGTCCACACCTGCTCAGGTAGGACACATCTGTCACCTAGAGAGGGAGAAGAGACGGCTCCGCCCCAAATGATGTAACCGCTGTCATGACAACAACAACAACACTTCATTATAAATAATCGGAGAGGTTTCAGCTTGCTTACATCCATCTGTGTGTGTGTGTGTGTGTGTGTGTGTGTATGTATGTGTGTGTGTATGTGTGAGGGTTTATTATTATCATTTTTTTATTTAAACATGTTGCTGCATCAATTCCCACAATTAAACAGTCAAAGTAAAACTAAACACTTAAAGTATAAATCCTCACTTTGTTACTGAAGCTTTGTTTTTCATGTAAACAATCAATCACTGATCTATATTTGATTTTATTTACATCGGCTACGACTCAAAGAGCTTCACAGGTTTGATTCATCACCATGGAGACGGACCAACCTGCAGAGAAAATCTGGAGAAATAAAATAGAAAAAAGTAAAAATAAATCAATTAAATGTGATTTAGTTTAATGTAAATAAAATAAAGCTTTAAATCAAAACACATAAAGATGACTGAATTATGTAAGAGCCTGAAATTAAAAGATGAGTTCAAATAATCAACCCAAATAATTTAAAGAAAATGTCTTCAAACTGAATTAAAAGCAAAATTCACTTTCTTACCAAAAATGTTTAAGGTTTATGTTTAAAGATGTGCAGCGTTCCTGAGGGGCGGGGCTTAAGGAAAACGGCATGAAAAGCCGATTTGTAAACCTAATCTAGTAACTATGGTAACCAGTATGATGTAAAGTAAGATATGTGAGTTTTGGTTTCATGGATAAAAAATTGCGTTTCGACAATTTAGTCACAAAATACTGAGCCAATATTTATTTAACAATTTAACCATAAACACATAAATGTACTAAAGTATGGAGACGCTGATAAAGAGTGTCAGTGTGTGTGTGTGTGTGTGTGTGTGTGTGTCTGTGTGTGGGATGAGTATATATGATTTTCAAAATTGTTGAAATAGAACATGAACACACACACACACACACACACACACTCGTTGATCTATTTTCTCTGTTTTGTTTTGCTTCATAAATCTAAATCTAAATGTATTTATCTGCTTTCTCTATTTTGTTTTGTTTTTGCTGTATTATCTTATTTTATCACCTTTTTTCTCCTTTTTTAACATTTAAAAAAATGGGGATACATTTTAGTTTTTCTCACGGCTTTATTCTCTTTATAATGTATTTAATTGTAATCATTATTTTATGTCCCTTTGTAAATTAAGTTTATTATTATTCTGCTTCATTCTGTTGCACTTTGTCTTCATGGACCTTCTTCTTCTTTTTCTTCCTCCTCTTCCTCTTCTTCGTCTTCTTCTTCTTCTTCTTCTTCCTCTTCCTCTTCCTCTTCGTCTTCTTCATGGTTCCTGCTCCTTCATCTCTGACACATCAGCCTGATGTTTGAGTCGATAAATGGCTGCAGACCAAAGTGTCTAATTTCTTATTAAAGGTATTGTCGTATTTAATTGATTTCAGCCTGAAGCTTTCAGATCGGAGCGCCCAGCTGAGGGAGGAATTAGTATTCTGAGCCCCCTCCTCCTCCTCCTCCTCCTCCTCCTCCTCCTCCTGCTGCTGCTCGGCGATCGATTAGCGAGCAGAGAAGTTGACTGGCTGACAAACCGACAGCTCCCACCAGGCAGCAGAGTTCTGGAGAACAACCTTGGAGATGACGGAGTGGCGCTCGCTGCTTATTTATCTCTCCGTCTCACTTCCTGCTCACGTGATGTTTCTTCTTCTGCACCTCTCTTGGGGAAAATAAAAACCTCTGAAAGTGACAGACGGAGGAGTAGAGCGATGATGGAGCGACAGGAGGGGGGGGCGCGCTGCACAGCCACACACCAGGGGGCGCTGTGATGTGCAGCTGCATAGCAGATTTGTGATTCAAAATCAATCCAATTTTTATTTTATTTGACAAAAAATGAGAAACATACCGAGCATATTAATAGGCTTTTATTTTGAAAGGCATCAGAGGTGAGTTTTGGCCCAGACTGGATGTTGGTCTTGGTCCTAGCGTGGTGCAAGTGGACCAGCCATGTGTGTGTGTGTGTGTGTGTGTGTTTGTCAGCATGATTCTGTGATGGGGCGTCAGCGGTTTCAGAGTAGGAGAAGAAGAAAAGCGGCAAATTAAAGTTGTCTCAGCTGATGTTTGCTGTCATCACTCATCACGGCGGCAGGAAGTGAGCACGGTTTAGTCTCCACGTGAAAGAAAGCCTGAAATGAGCCTGTTAGCATGCTAGCGTAGCATACTGTGCTAGGCGACAGCTTTGTGTTTACGTTTTTATTGATTTCCATCTTTGAGAAAAAAGTGTTAAGTTGTAAATTATCTCCTCATCTTGATGGTGGTATGGGAGGAAACAGGAAATGGACGGGGCTATTTCCTGGAATGCTTCACAGAGGATTCCAGCGTCCAGCTGTGCTTTTTATCGTCCGGCCGACCTTTGCTCTTTAATTTAGGATTAAAGTGAACTTTCCCTTTCCCTGCCTGCAGTTTGTCCTCCGACTCTACAAAGTTATTTATGTCCAAGTTAATGAGTTTGACACAGTCGTGTTTCATCCTCTTCATCTCCGCTGTCAGACTGCTTTATGGACTTCATAATGTAAATATGAAGCCGTCTAATTGGAGCTGGCAAATGGGAGAGAAGAGGAGAAAAGGAGTGCGGCGGCGTGGAGACGGCCGTGAGAGGAAACAGACCGCCGGCGTTTATTAACGGCCGAGCGCTGATTTAACTAAGCAGGCTGTCGTTAAAGTGCTGAGACGCTCGTCCTGCTCGGCTTTGTCACCACAACATTCATCTCTCTGCTGCTTTAAGCTCCAATTTGTAATGAGTTATTGGGCTGTTCCCCAATATTCCCTGGTGATTGAGCAGGAAGTATTCGGGACATGATTTATAGATGTTAATTGTGGTTTTCAAAAATTCACAATGGAGTGCAGCCGGGAAAAACGAAAAAAAAAAAAGCAGGAGGAGGAGAAGAAGAAGAAGTGAGGTGCACATCTGGAAGAGTCATCAGGTCCGGAGCCAAGCGGCGGTCCTGGGAGGGAAGTAAAGCCGAGCTGAACGCGGCCCAAGCTGCACCCCGGAGAGCTCCGCATACTTTCCCCTGTCAGCTCGGCCCCGGGCCCCTCCGTCCTCAGCCCGCGACCTCTCCCGAACCCGGGGCCACGGCATACCCCGCGCGGCAGGAGCTGGCGTTCGCACCGCGCAGGAACAAGACATATTTGTATTTGATATTAAAGCGGCATCAAGCGAGACATCGATCACTCGGCTTTGAAACATTTCCGAGCGGGAAAGCGATGGGAAAACGATCTGCGACTTTTCCTAAAGTGGGAGCCACCTGCAGAGCGAGGGAGGGGCCGGCCCCGCGCTCCCACAGAGCCCCCCCCCCCCCTACATGAAAACAAGCCGGAGTGGCTCCTAATGATCCCTGGCTCCGACTCCATCCAGGTCCACGTGTTCTCCAGGCTCCAGGCTTCCTCACTGCTCACCTACACTGTAAAAAGACTCAGCTCACGGTTCAGGGCCTTCATTTGCAAACTTCATCATATTTCTTTACTTTTTGACTTTGGACTTTATTATAAAAAGGTAAATAAGTATTTTAGTTTCTTGATCGTCTTGAAATAAAAACTTTCTGATCTCAGTCATGGTGAAATAAATAAACATCATAATATTTCTGTCTGAGCTCGCTTGCAGGATTTGCTGCCATCTAGTGTTCACCTAGAGTTACCACAGCCGTCTGAATGGTGGTCTAAGGCTGGAAACCAACCTTTCAAACTACTTTATAGTCTTTCATCATCTTATATATATATACATCTATACTATGAAAGACTCACAAGTCCTTAACTAGATTATTAGTTAACATGAAGAAGACAACAGAGGCTTATTCATGTATTTCTTCTTAAGTCCCACAGATCAGAGGTGATGAGTGAAGCTCCTCTGACGTTCTTCAGCGTCCCTTGGTCCTGGTCTCATCCTGGACATCGACCCTTTGTCATGAATTGAACACATTGTGTGAGGCTTGTTCAGCCTTGGGGGAGGTATGCGCTGTAATGCGTGGGCCTCAGCTCTGCCTGGAGTGAAGAACCTGACCCATCCCTGTTTTATTGGTGTTTTTCCTTCCCTCTACATAGAGCAGCATTGACAGAACATAAACCCCTGCTCTGGCTCCGTGTGTGCGGCCCCTCTGGGACCCCGGACAGGAAGCAGCGCTGGCGTTCTCCGTGCCAAACAGTAAATCCTGGCCAAAGCCCCGGATCACCTGGTCTGATATTTATAATTCTGTGAAGAGATTCTCCTTGATGGACTCTGAAAAGGTCTGTTTGCTGTTAAATGTCACTGATGGACTCTTACTTTAGTTTCCTTTCCTGCCCGGGGGCCCCGAGCTCCACGCTAACGCAGCGCTCGGCCTCTGGGCGGCAATACATTTTGATCTGTGTCGTCTCCATCTCGCCGTTTCCTTGAATCTAATCCTCTGCGTTCCACACAGAACGCTCGGCCATGCTGAGTGCTGGGAACGCCTCCCAGAGGAAACATGGATTTTAGGTCAGCTACATATTTTGCCATCTGTTCAGCTGCACGACTGAGAGGGGTGTGTGTGTGTGTGTGTGTGTGTGTGTGTGTGTGTGTGTGGTTATAATTCCATACCTGCTGATATTCTGTGTTTTATAGCATCAATCAGTTCATTTGAAGAGTTCTTCCTGTTCCTCTCACGTCTGCAGGTCGTCCTCTCAGCTGAGTTTGATTCAGAAATGTTATGAAAATGACTTAAACATTATTTATCTTCACTGCATCAGAAAAGTACCTCAGAATGTTTTTGTATATTTCTTGACCCTCATATGGGGGAAAAAGAAAAGAAATTATTCAAGCATTTTCTTGATTTGTTTTTCATTAAGACAGAAAAATCTAAAAAAATCTTAAAAGAACAAACTGCTGCTGAAACAAAATGCTTCTTATTTCAAGCTGAAATTCTTCATCACTTTTAATATCTGATGATGATGATGATGATGTACTCCTCATCAGAGAGGAAGAACACAGAGCTCAGAGCTTCACCAGCTTCTCCCTCTGTCTCTCTCTCTCTCTCTCTCTCTCTCTCTCTCTCTCTCTCTCTCTCTCTCTCTCTAACAGTACACCTATAAAAATGAAGTGTGAGCAGGGCTCAGTGATTTAGAGCTCACAGGTCAGAGGTCACAGTGGACCTTTAACACCAGCTTTGTATTCTAATTCCCCCCCCCTTACATTTTACCTCCATTAGTGGTTGTGGGTATTCTTCCACTCTCTCCACAGAGGGGGCACAGTCTTAATGCTGCAGTTACATCAGGTTACACGGAGCTGGAGCGACCCCCCGGGACCCCCGACCCCCCCTCTGCTAATCCACTCAGGCCCAACCAAACACCTGCGAGCTCTCAGCGAGGAGGAGCGACCGCCGTGGAATCAAAGGGTTAACTTTATATCCCACTCAGGCACATTAGCAGCTCCGCTCTGAGGTCCACTGACCTGGGGTCTGACCCGGGATCTGACCGGGGCCAGCTGAGGGACACAAGTCCACCAGGTTAACAAGCCCCGCCCACTTCAGACTGAGGACAGGTGACCTCAGTCGCCATCCGGAGGTCGTCATGGCGTCTGTGAGGCAGCGTGGGGGTTGCCACGGAGAGGAAAACACCGTGAGAATAAGACGATTTTTTCCCATCATGCTCTGTCTTTGCTTCCCTCTGGCGCCACCCTGAGGAAGATCTTGACTTTTATCTTCACCCCCAGGCTTTAGTCCGGTGTGTAATGAGCGCTGTGGCCTGAGGGGGCGCCGTAGAGGCTCTGGTGTTTGGTCTCTACTGACTCTCTTCACTTTCTCACGTGTCGCTCAGTTTCATTAAGGAATCAGACCTAGCTGCACGTTAGCGGACGGAGCAGATGGCCGACGTTCCCCAAAAAAGCCTGCAGTCAATTAGCGTGGGCACAATGTGCGTCTGTCCGGGGCCGAGCCGAGCGAGGCTGAGCGCTGCTTTATGGCTCTTATTTACGAGCTTATAACTCAGAAATCAAATTAGTTCATATTGAGGAGGTTTGTGTGATGGATTTCCCTTTGCAGGCTCCACTTGATGCGAGCGAGCGAGAGAGCGAGAGAGCGAGAGAGCGAGCGAGCGAGCGGGGGGCCAAAGAAAACAGAGGCGGGAGTCGGGCCCCCGCTTTTTAAAAAGGCTGCGGCGCGATGGGCCGGCCGCGGGGGCGTGGAGGGAGGGGCCGTCTGGCGTAGCGGCGGGGTCAGGCCGCGGCTCTGTTCATTACAGGTGATAAGTGCCCACAGAGGAGCAGCACCGCCGCTCTCACTGAGAACGCCGGTGCTGGAAATATAGAGAGGGGGGGGGGGGTCCGGCGCGGGCTCGGGCCTTTATGGGCGCGTCCGCGGACACCTTCATCCTTCAGCGCTCTCCGGAGACCCCGGGGCCACTCGCCGGAATGGGCCCCCCGCCGCCACTTCCACCGCCACCGCCCGGCCGAGGAGGCGGCTCGCTGCCAATTAGACAAAGAA
This sequence comes from Genypterus blacodes, assembly GCF_046128005.1. Lineage (NCBI taxonomy): Eukaryota > Metazoa > Chordata > Actinopteri > Ophidiiformes > Ophidiidae > Genypterus > Genypterus blacodes. The sequence continues at coordinate 35,603 of NW_027467265.1, forward strand.
TAAAATGAAATACACAGAAATGTAATCCATAAATAAGGTGTGTGTCAGGTGTCCTGTTCTTACGCCCTCACTGTTTTATTTGCCCATTTTTTCACGGCTGCGTGCGTGAAGCTTAAATTGGTGGAGTGAGCGAGCGAGCGAGCGAGCGAGCGAGCCCTTTGTTCAGACCACGGCAGCAGAGCTCAGCATTGTTCAGCCGCAGCTACAAATCAGCCTGTTCACGCAATTAGAGCTGCAGCGTGAGCAGCCCCGGAGCCGCAGCCACAAATTACCACTGACACACACACACACACACACACGCACACACACACACACACACACACGCACACACACACACACACACACACACACACACACGCACACACACACACACGCACACACACACACACGCACACACACACACACACACACAGTATGAGCTGTTATCTCAGTCTTATTGTCTGATAAGTTCATCTGTCAAACATCAAACAAGTTCATTGCGTGTAAATCAGGGACAGCAGACAGGAGGAGGAGTCACACTTTAACTACATTTGGCCGTCACAGCAGATTATCTGTAATGTTCTGTAATCTGTAATTATGTAGCAATCAAATCTTAAAAAAAACAACAACTACATTCTTCAAAAATGTTCAAGCTGACCTCTGACCTCTGACCTCTCTGTTAGTCTTAATGACAGATTTCTCTCAAATGTCTCTGTTTTGTTGGTGACGTCTTTTTCTCCAGATGACCCCCCCCCTCCACACACACACACACACACTGCGAAGCCCTCTGACCCCTGATACAGATGTGGAGTCAACACTGTAAAAAAGGTCAGATTTTAAAAAAGCCTGAAAGTTTGATTTTATTACAGAAAACTAATTTTCCCTCGATTCTTCATCTGGAGACAAATCTACAAAAAGAAAAACAGAAAATTCCACTAAAACAAAAACCTTAAAAATCTGACAAATTTTCAAAAGAAGAGCTGCAGTTTTATTTTATTTTGTAGAATTAACAATTTAAAATGATTTTCCATAACTTATTCTAATATATGAATCTGTCTATTGTGATCCTTTAAATTCTTTTTAAACATCTGTCCCTGCACAGATGTTTTACAGTGTAGCCCCGCCCCCTAACCCCCCCCCCCCCTTGTGATCCCAGGTGGGTTTTTTTTCAATCAATACTGAGCTGTGGAGGTTCTGCCGCCTCTAAACATCCAAACCGGGCCGTGAGCGAGCGAGAGAGTGAGCGAGAGAGTGAGCGAGAGAGGGAGCGAGCGAGCGGCGCGCTGACCCGAGCAGCGATCCGCTCCATAATCACATCGCACCGCCGCATTCTTCCACAGCTGCTGGAGTTTCCCTCCCAAGCTGCTCTGCTTTTAATGAATTTCCTGTCTTACGGCCTCAGAAATGTCAACACTCAATCACGCTGTAATTGAATTTCTGCAGCAGTCCAACATTTTTGCTCTTAAAGCGCCGCCATTAAAACATTCTTTTGTTTGCACTCTTGGAAAACTCACACTGGCTCTTTTACTGTTGGCTCTGTTTCCTGATGTGTTTAACATCTGCACAGCGCTCCGACCAGAGGGGGGGGGGGGGGGGGGAACACGAAACCCTGCAGGAAATACTGGAGGTGTTTGACAGAGGACGAGGTGACGGCCTCCTCCTCCTCCCCCCCTCCTCTTCCTCCTCTCCTCCTCCTCCTCTTCCTCCTTCACATCCAGGGGAAATGTGAGATCTTCACTCATGACCTTGTGTTTGTGTTGAACAGTGGCAGAGTTTCCTCCGCCCCTGAAGCCTTGAGCAGACTGGTTTCTCCACATGTGTGCAGATGTTGAACACATGTTGTAGAAATGAATGTTTACATATTTACAACAACAATCAGAGCTCCGCTGACCCAGATAGGCTGTAAGACAGACGCTCTGATGGCTCCTGCACTACTGTAAGGTGATGAGGTCATCATGTGACACCAGAGGAGATGTGGCCGTGAAGGGGCGGGGCTGTGAAGGGGCGGGGCTGTGAAGGGGCGGGGCTGTGAATGTTGCGGACTCAGCTGATAAGAAAGAAGTGTGTGTGTGTGTGTGTGTGTGTCTGTGTGTGTGTCTGTGTGTGTGTGTATGTGTGTGTGTGTGTGTGTGTGTGTGTGTGTGTGTGTCTGTGTGTGTGTGTATGTGTGTGTGTGTGTGTGTATGTGTGTGTGTGTGTGTGTGTCTGTGTGTGTGTGTATGTGTGTGTGTGTGTGTGTGTGTGTGTGTGTGTGTGTGTGTGTGTGTGTGTGTGTGTGTCTGTGTGTGTGTGTGTGTGTGTGTGTGTGTGTGTGTGTGTGTGTGTGTGTGTGTGTGTGTGTGTGTGTGTGTGTGTGTGTGTGTGTGTGTGTGTGTGTGTCTGTGTGTGTGTGTGTGTATGTGTGTGTGTGTGTGTGTGTGTGTGTGTGTGTGTGTGTGTGTGTGTGTGTGTGTGTGTCTGTGTGTGTGTGTGTGTGTGTGTGTGTGTATGTGTGTGTGTGTGTGTGTATGTGTGTGTGTGTGTGTGTGTGTGTCTGTCTTGTGAGAAGTTTGTGAATTCCTTCATTTATTAAAGTGTAGAGTTTCTTTATGTTCCCTGTGTTTATCTCTCCATCGTCTGCAGGATTAAAGTCTAAATAAAAGATGCATCTCAGTTTGGATTCTCTCAACTTTTAGGCAAAAAAAGTCCAAAATCCTCCACCAACAACCTGGCAGAGCGTCCAGAGGGGCCAAACCTGCAAACCAGAGCTTCCAGAGGGGCCCAAACCTGTACACCAGAGCGTCTCATGAATATTCCGCTCCCACATCCACTTTCCTTATTTTTTAATTGACTGAAGTTGAAACAATCATTTATTTATGGCCCCTGCTGCTCTGCGGCCCTCTGAGGCCGCTCTGGCGGGTAGAGGAGCGAGGCTGCCGGTGTGAAGCGGCGGACAAAAAGCCGAGACCTTGTAAAGATCGCAGCTAACAGATTTTCTAGCGAGGCTTTGCGAGCTCGGCCTGGATAATCACAATGGAGCCCATTAGCGCCTGACATTTTTATCCGCCAGCCAAACACTTCACGGCTCGGATGCGGCGGGCGGACGGCTCGACGCGGGCTGCCTGGGGCCGGCCGGTGAGCCTCCGGGGCCCACCTGCAATCCAATACCTG
>NW_027467266.1:10000-22743 GCF_046128005.1 Genypterus blacodes
GTGATCAGACAGTAAAGTGATCAGACAGGAAAGTGATCAGACAGTAAAGTGATCAGTCAGTAAAGAAGCTCAGACTGAGCGCAGAGTCACGGTGCTGAGTGCTGCAGCTCTGTCTGCTCTGGATTGAGTTACAGCTGGTCTCTGCCTGTGTGTGTGTGTGTGTGTGTGTGTGTGTGTGTGTGTGTGTGTGTGTGTGTGTGTGTGTGTGTGTGTGTGTGTGTGTGTGTGAGTGTAAATGAACACACACACACATGAATTAAATGGGAATGAATCTATTGTCTGAGATCAATTAGCACTTTAATTAATTTCATTTGCACTCAAATATCAAAGTTGAATTAAAAGCGTATTTCCTTGCGATGTCATTAATTACTGCGTCTCTGCTTTATGAAAGGAGGAACGTCTCATCTCAATGTTTTGCCATTTCAAGCTCCATTAGTTCTGTTTCTATTTAATTGAACCATCCGGCTGCTTGACGACACTCATCTGTGTCAACATGACAACGGCTCACACTACATCATACTGTTAAACTTTCATATACTATTATACTTTATGATACTATATTAAACTATATGATACTATAAAACTATACTACACTCTCTTACTGCACCGGGTCTCTATATTACAGTTCTATTGTAGCATGAATCTGTCACATCGTCCCTTAATGAGCTGATATATGATCCCCACACACACACACACACACACACACACACACACACACACACACATTTACCTTTAATGTGTTCATTATACTGAGACACTAAGGCACGACTGGGATCTGATTCTACTTCCTGTAACTCATTTGTCTTCATTAAAGTCAGCATGTTTCTGTTTATATACCTATATATATATATTGATCTATACATATTTACATATGTGTGTGTATATATAAATATAAACAGTAAATGACAGAATGAGTTCCTGATCAGCCGCTGTGTGGATCAATTGTGTGCGTGTGAAGTGTGTGTGTGTGCGTCTTTAAATCACTTTAAATCAACAAATTAAATCACAATCAAATGTGTGCGTCTGTCGTGTCTCAGTGTGCAGTGAAGCGTCTCTTTCCACGTGTGAGCTGGAACACCAGGGAAATTCAGCGTGGCAGGATTTGCATGGTGGAACTCAGACGGACGGCAGCAGGAATGTGATTATGTCAACAGAAGGCTGTCAGGTGCAAATGGCTCCGAGCCGCTCGCCCCACAACAATACCACAGGAGTTTTCAACACTTCAGATTTCCTACGGGACGGCCGTTCCATATTACCGTCTATAAAAAGAAGCAAATTGCCCGCTTGCAGGACCAAACCGCCGCTTGCCGGGGCCTCTGGCTGCTCCGCCGCTGCCTATTAGAGCTCTGGGTGGTGTTCTCCTCCTCTGGGCCCGACGGGCAGACGGGCCTGGCTGCAGGATGCCCCTCCCCCAGCAGCTTCCAGAGTTGTTCATGGGAACGGGACAGACGTGCGGACATAAGTATTCCTAACGTCCAACGCGTCTGGGCGGTCATTGGCTCGCCGGCGAAGACCTGAAATTAGAGCCTGGAGGAAGAAAACAGAGAGTGAAGCTGCCTGCTGATGAAGCTGGGAGCTGCTGGAGCGCACACACACACACACACACACACACACACACACACTCTACATGTGTACTCCAGCTGCACAGGCCTCTCACCCTGCATTACTTTATGTTAATTTTGGCTCTAATCTGCCAGCTTTGTCCATTTTGTGTTGCTGTTGCTTCTTAATCTCTTTGTTTCACACAAAATGAGTCACAAAGTAACAAAGTAACAAAGTTAGAACATTATATTTGTGCGACTCGTCTCATCTCAGCGACCTCACAAACTTTCCTCCTGCCATCTTTGCATGTTCTTACAAAACTCCCGTTTCCATAACACATTTCTCCATTAGCACAATGCTGATGTGTCCGTCTGTCAGTTTGCTTCAGCACCTCTGGTAACAGCAGCTGCCTCTTCCTCCTCTTCCTCCTCTCCCTCGCCGTGGTGACAGGCCGCTCGGCGAGCTGAGGGAGGCTGCATACGCCGCACGCTGACACGCAAACTTCCACAGCTTCTGCAAATGACCTTTGACGCGTCGCTGTGCTGTGGCTTTCCGATCAATTTAGCGAAGTGAAATCCAGAAGCTAGCAGCTCCATTACTGTCAGGGCCAACATAACACCACTAACACTCAGTGTCACTTCCATATGAACACAGCATGGAGATAACAGGAAGGCTTTAATTAGAGGGCACCATGGCAACAGAGAACATGTTTCTCTTTGACACAATGTGCTGAAGCTGACAGCTGCTAATTAATAGAGAAACGTCCCATTAGAGGAGCAGTTAGAGCTGCAGGTTCTCCTCTCCTGCAGCTCAGCCCCCGTCACAGCTTCAACAGGAGTTCTTCTTCTACTGAGCTCAATCTGCCAGGCAGCAGCTCATATCATACACGTTCTCTCTCAGGATGGGCCCCTTGCTCCAATCTAACAGTCACCCTTCACCTGGAGCTCCCCTTTATCATCCACTCTAAAACCATGTTTGACATGTTTGTTCATCACAGGTTTGTGTGTGTGTGTGTGTGTGTGTGTGTGTGTGTGTGTGTGTGTGTGTGTGTGTGTGTGATGCTTAATGGTGTTTTTCTGTCCCATCAGGTGAAGTGAAGGAGAGACGACAGGAAGTGTTTATCACATCCTGTCAGCCTGAAGACCAAAACCACCGGGGGTCTGAAAAATAAACAAAAAACACAATTAAAACGTCTAAAGTTAATTTCCGCTCTCTCACATGAGTTGGCATATCACTTAAAAATTAAAGCTCATTAAGCCTTTAAAGGTGCAGCCTTTGTTGCAGGTCATTAATTAATCTCCATTACCGCCCAACGAGCAAAACAGCTGTAATTATGGCCCACAAATGTTGATTGATAAATTGTGTACATAGGGATGGACAGAGGCAGACAAGGACTCTCTTCAAGGTTTATTTACTTCTGCTTTTGTTTGTTTTCATTTGTTTGTTCGGCCTGTTTATTATGCAAACGACCCGTCCTCCTCTTTGTCCTTGGGAGCCCGGCCCTGTGTGGCGCCAACGACTGAAGCGGCTTTACTGTAGACTTCATCCTAAAGCATGTGTATGATGAACATGCAGACTGGAGTAAAGGCAGAGTGGATGTCAGACGTCTGTCCCTTTGTTGTCCAGCAGAGATGAAGTTCAGTCAGTGTGCAGCCGTGCTCACATGAATATTCATCCCTGTTTGTTATTCCCGCTCTGCCGTCTTTATTTTCCTTGTGACAGGCACATTTGACCTTTGACCCCGCTCTCCATGGGAGCCTTGTCAGCCAACTCGCAAACAGCAAACGACTCGCTTCCATTTATTTACATTTTCATTTTGAAATCAAAGAGAGATTGGATCGTTTACATCAACAAGCACAGAGACAAAGTTAACCCCTGCATTCACTTAGATTAGGTTTGTTTATGTAGGAGGAGGAGGGGGGGGGGGCTGTACCACCGATCCTTACATTAGAGAAGCTGCTTCCTGCACGTTGGTTTGTTTTATTAAAAGAATAAAACACTTCTGAATGTCTGTTGATGCATTAATCCATTAATCAAGTGTGAATGTTGAAATGTTCCTGCAGGTTTGCTTTCAGCTTAAACAGCTGAAGGCTCCATCTGCTCTCACACACACACACACACACACACACACACACACACACAGACTACAGAGCTGAACGAGCTCAACTTCTTCATTTTTATAATATTAAAGCTATAAATTTGAAGTCCAAACCTAATCACAGAAACATAAATGGGAGATAAACTCTGCAGAAGCTTCAACATGAAGGATTAACAAGTCCAACTCTCTCTTTATACATATTTATATTTATATACAGTTATACAGTGTATTTATGCGTATGAATATATGAATATGTAAGTGTGTTTATGATGTTTATCCTGTACATATTCACACAGGAACATCTCTTATTGTATATCTTATTATGTTTGTCTATCTGAGTGTATTTATCAGATTTATGAGTGAATTTCAAAATGACTTTGGTGACAAACTGAGAATCTATGAAGAGGATAAACAAACAGCAGCTAAATAAACAAATCAGCTGTAAATAACCTGTAAATAAAATGTTTGGGTGGAAGCAGAAACTTTCTGATCAAATCTGAACCAAGAGAGGAAAAATCTGCCTGAAATAAATCAAAGTTGAAATCTGCACTGTTGTTTTCTGACGACTTATCAGAGAAACAGTGCTGCTGGAGTGTGTGTGTGTGTGTTAGGGGGTGTGCGTGTGTGAGTGTGTGTGTGAGTGTGTGTGTGAGTGTGTGTGTGTTTGGGTGAGTGTGGGAGTGTGTGTGTGAGGGTGTGTGTGTGCATGTGTAAGTAAGTTTGTGTTTGTGTGCATGTGGGGGCGTGAGTAAGTGTGTGTGCATATGAGTGTGTCTGTGTGTGTGTGGGTGTGTGTGTTGCATGTGTGTGTTGCATGCGTGTGTGTGTGTGTGTGTGTATGCGTGTGTGCGTCTCTCTCCTCTAGAAAAACCCAAACATCCAATCCCGCTCGTGGCAGCGCTCGCCCCGCCCTCCTGCTCTCTCATTGGTCGCAGCTCCTCTCCACGCCTCCTCTCCCGGGCCCCCATTGGTCGCCGCCCCCGCCCGTCTGGCTGAGTGACGTCCCTCCGGCCCCAGTCTCCTCCCAGCAGCAGCGGGCGCTATTTGAGTGGGAGCAGCGGGCGGTTGCGCATCGAGCCGGAGAGTATCCTGGTCCATGGGAAGCAGGGACGGTGTAGCGGTGTAGCTCTTCTCCGCGGCGGCGCCATGCTCTCCCCCGTGTCCGTGTCCGTGTGGATTACGCTCTGCCTGCACCTCTGCTGCTGCGTGGACTCCGGCTGGGCGCAGAACGGGAAGGAAGGTGAGTTACAAAGTTTGGACGCGTCGCATTCACGGAACCGCACCGGATCCCAGACCGCCGCCACGAGACGCGTCCGGATCCGAGCCCGACGCCGCTCCTGAGCCCATCCAGCGGGATCACGGGACGCTGACAGAGTGTCCGTTAAAGTCCCGTCCGGTCCGGTCCGGTCCGCTCCCGGGCTGCCGGCTGCGACCTCTGCGTGTTTTACGCACGGGGACGAGACGCTGTCGGAGGAGAATTACGCAGAATGTTTGCGTTTTCTCCCCCCCGGTGCCGCGCGCTGTGGCTCTAACTAGACTGTTTATTATCGATTAACGATCAATCACCGCAAAGCAGCTGATAGGAGCGGATCGATGGCCGCGGGCTGAAGCGGTGTTTCCTCCAAAGTGGCCTCGGCTGGAAGAACCGGATCAAGCTTCAACCTGCGGGAATCACGAACATTACTACCAAAACAAATCCGATGATTGAGATGTTTCAGGATTTTCCGGGTTTAAATAAAAGAGGAAAATTCCACACTTTTAATGAAAATGATCCTGGTTGATGTTCACCAGCAGGTTCATCAATTATGCGTTAAAATCCGCTCCAGAATTACACTAAATGATTCTTACGCGGCGCTGTGTGTGCGTGGATTTAATCTCTGATATCAAACACAAATCACGGGCATTCATAGATTATTCCTTGACGTTTCTATCGACGCCAGCGTCTCCGGAGCTTTCCTGCGGCGGTGCGTCCCGTCGCTTAATATTAACTACAACGATGACAACTTCATCCGATCCAGCCGCCGTCTGACGCTTTACGCGGCGCTGACTCGCTCTCATTAAACGGCTCCGGTGAGATCCGCGAACTCGCTCCGGTTCCGTGTTCCACCGCCGTTTTATGCTCGATTCGAGCCATAAATCCGCCTCAGCGAAGCCGCGTGGAGGTGACGCGCGTCGGGCTGGAGGCGGCGGACAGACGGACGCGCTGCTGGGACCTGAACGCAACTCCACACAGGAGGAAGTTTGGACCCAGATGAAGCTCAACCTGGGCTCCTTAATGTGGGACCAACCCGGACCTGATGGTTCTGCGCCTCCATTTCTTAATGTTGCCTGTAAATTCCCCTGCAGACACCAGGGGATCCGTGTGTGTGTGTGTCTGTGTGTGTGTGCGTGTGCGTGTTTAGCGCTGCTGGTAGAAAATAGGTCAGTGTATCTGCTGTAGAAGCATGTGTGGCCTCTCTGTAATACCCAGCAGCCCCGGCGCCCGCTGAGATTTAACCACCTGCCTCTGGTCTCCCTCCCTGTCACAGTGATTCTGCTGGACTCCAAGGCTCAGCAGACAGAACTGGAGTGGATCTCCTATCCTCCCAACGGGGTAAGTCAGTCTGCACCCCCCACACACACACACACATGTGAGGGGAAGGGTAAGACTGTATTAGACAGAGGTGTGTGTGTGTGTGTGTGTGTGTGTAGGATGTTTCTCATCACACAGAAACACTCCAGAATAAGAGCTGGAGCTCCTGCCAGGCGGGAGAGGAACACACTGATCTCACACACACGCAGGCCCGTCTCAAACCTGCCGTCACACACACACACACACACACACACACACACACACACACACACACTCTTTCATGTGAGTCATTTCTCAGCCTCTCAGGTGAAAGCAGAGTTTTCCATGTTTTTGTTAAAACGATCCTGAGAAACGGATCAAAAACACAAACCTGCTCCTCTTTGTTTTAGCGGCTAAACTCTCTGATCTTCCTCACACTCCTATTTTACCGTTGCCGGCTGCTTGATAACTTTACACACAAAGAGACGTTTGGAGGAAATTAGTATGAAATCCCTCTTATTTTATTTTATTATATTTTATTTTATTTGACACAACATTATCGTCGTGCGTGTGTGTGTGTGTGTGTGTGTGTGCGCCCGCCCGCCCAGCGTCCCATGTGAAGCCTCAGACGGCTTCACGGGCCGAGCGGGAATCAGATTCTCCGGCACAAAACGCTCCGGAAAAATCTCCTCTGTGTCAGGAGAGAAGGGAGGGAATCACAAAGAGAAGAAGAGATGAAATAACTAAAGAACTAAAGAATGTGCTGAGCTGCAGAGCGATGAGGTCATAGTGAGTCACTTGGCTGGTTTACACTCACACACTCAGTGCAGCGCTGCGATGAAGGCCGCACGCCGTCTTCTTCAGAGGTTTGCTGTTAGAATCGGGACGAATCGCAGCACGCAAACAGATCCAGATTGTACATTCATGCAGTAACACACACTTCCCCCCTCACACTGCGCGTACACAGCAGGTGGAGAGACTCACACACACTCACAGAGCGACCCGCCACACTCACAGAGCGACCTCACACACTCACAGAGCGGCGGGACGCGGCTCAGCTCTGTCTGCGGGCTGAGAGGCGTTCTGATCCCGACTCTGAACACGGCGGTCTGCAGGTTTAGACCCCAGATTGAGCCGGACTCCTCTCGGGGCCCGGGCCCCCTCGGCTCGGTGTGCGCCCCTGCACTCCGAGCACAAAGACTCGTCTGATTAAACATAAACAGATTAAAAAGGGAGCGTGTTTAAATGTGTTTGTGTGATTAAAGTGCCAGGCTTTTATTTGCTGCTAACACGTCTGACATCACTCCACTCTAATCTCCTTCATCTCCACGCTGTAATTAGCTTCATCTTCATCTCTTCATTTGCATTTTGCATCACGTCAGTTTTAATTTCACACTGAAACAAACGTCTCCACTGTCCGTCTGAGGTTTAGGGGTTTTTTAAAAAATGTTATAAATGTTTTATTAAAATCCTGTGTAGAAATATAATTTTTTTTATTTATAAATAAATAAAGTGTTTTATGTTTTAAATCCTCCTGATAGATTTCCCACTTCACCCCTCTCTGATTGATCTCATATTTATTGTTGTATTTTCCTCCACTTTAGTCTCCAGTCATCTTCTTCATCTCCGCTTTGTTTTCACCATTTTGTTGCCGTTTGCGCTCCGTCAGTTTAAAATCAAATCTGCTTCAAATCAAAGCGTTGTGACTTTGCTGCTCTGTGAGCTGATGGTCGCTCTGTGATCTGACGGTCGCTCTGCTTCATCACGGAAAGAAACTTGGCTCCACGAGCGGCGGACTCATTTTTTATTCTCTGCGTCTGAGTGTTTTAGCCATTTGTTAGCGGGCGATTGAAGCCGCGGTGTGTGTGTGTGTGTGTGTGTGTGTGTGTGTGTGTGTGTGTGTGTGTGTGTGTTGCGGCTCACGCTCCCCTCTTGTCGTTGCAGTGGGAGGAGATCAGCGGCCTGGATGAGAACTACACGCCCATCCGCACCTACCAGGTGTGCCAGGTCATGGAGCCCAACCAGAACAACTGGCTGCGGACTAACTGGATAGAGAAAGGCGACGCACAGAGGATTTTTGTGGAGTTGAAGTTCACGCTGAGGGATTGTAACAGTCTGCCCGGCGTGGTCGGGACCTGCAAGGAGACCTTCAACCTGTACTACCAGGAGACCGACTCCGAGGTGGGCAGGAACCTACGGGAGAGCCAGTACGTCAAGATCGACACCATCGCGGCGGACGAGAGCTTCACGCAGGGCGACCTGGGCGAGCGCAAGATGAAGCTGAACACAGAGGTGCGAATCATCGGCCCGCTGTCCCGGCGAGGCTTCTACCTGGCCTTCCAGGACGTCGGCGCCTGCATCGCCCTCGTCTCCGTCAAGGTTTACTACAAGAAGTGCTGGTCCATCATCGAGAACCTGGCCACCTTCCCCGACACGGTGACGGGGTCGGAGTTCTCCTCCCTGGTGGAGGTGGAGGGCGTGTGCGTGAGCGACGCCGAGGAGGAGGCCGACAACTCTCCCAAGATGCACTGCAGCGCCGAAGGGGAGTGGCTGGTGCCCATTGGGAAATGTATATGCAAAGCTGGGTTCCATCAGAAGGGAGACGCGTGTGAACGTGAGTGGCTTTACTTTACACACACACACACACACACACACACACACACACACACACACACACACACACACACACACACACACACACACACACACACACACACACACACACACAAGGGAAAAGAGCAAAGAAACACAACACGGCTTTATGATCCAGCAGCACCGTAAACATCAAAGTCATGATAATAACGTCGCAGACGGCTGAAATAAATCCATAAAATCATAAATCCATTTTCATAAATGTGTTTCATCGTCACACACGCCCACACACACACATACACACGCGCACACACACGAGGACGAAGCCTTAAACTTCCTCCTGGATGAATCAATGAGTCAGCAGGTCACAGAGCTGCTGGAGGCTTTTGGCACCTTGTAGGGGGGGGGCAGTGTGTGTGTGTGTGTGTGTGTGTGTGTGTGTGGGGAGGGGGGGGGTTACGTGGCGTTCTCACTCTGCTCCTCTGCCGCTCTGCTCCTCTACTCCTCTGCCGCTCTGTTAGTTTACAGCAGCGTTGTGTTTTGCTGTCATTGGTACTCGCTTGAGTGACAGCAGAGATGTTTCATATTAATAAGCTCATAAGACGAAGCTGCTTCTCTTTATTTACGATGAGTTTGCACTTACAGAGGAATCTCTCCAACATCCAGGCCCTTAAAGAGAGAAAGTCTCAGCTGATCCTGACCACACACACAAACCTCAGCCTGCCTTCTGAAACGTTGCTTTGATCCATAAAGACTTTGTGTTGATGTGAAATGTTTACATTAAGCAGCTGAATGTAAACATTGCGTCCCCACAGAGCCTCGCTCTCTCCATCACAGTTTGATCATTTTTTATTGATTTACCTTGGTTGCGTCTGCAGCTTCCTGTGTTTCTGCTGATAAACAGAGATGATGATGATGAAGATGATGTAAAGCAGCTGAAGGAGAATTCAGGCTGAAGTCCAGCGTTTCTGTTGTTAACGAGATGAAAGTCGCCGACGTGACCGCAGCACGGAGATCCTCGCCGTCATAATTAGAAACCTGGTTAATGGATTATCAGCCTCTTCATTTACGGTGTTGAGGCGTTGAGCTGCAGCTGCAGCTTCGCCCGTAGCTCCGCTGGCAGCCAGCCAACACGCTCCTTACAGGATGTGTAGGTCTGCAGGGAGTCCGGCCAATCTTTCACTATCTCCCCGTGACCCCTGACCCCCACTGAAAAGCAAAACAAATAGGCGTGGCGTTGATGCGTCCGGGCCCCGTGGGGGAGGAGCCAGGCCACGTCCGGGTTCCGCAACAATTAACAATAAGGGCCTTCTGTGTCTGTAATCGGCCAGAGGATTATGTCCAGCCGCCACCTGACCGCAGAGATAAAAATCACTTTGGATTAAGATGAGGTCACAGAGGTCACGGGGCTGAAGTGGGCGCCGCTGTGGGCCCGCGTTTCTGCAAAGTGGCAACCTGGATGTAAGCCGCTTACGAGTAATGACGGAGCGGAATGTGTGTCCAACAAATGAGTCCGGGCCAGAGTTTAGGCCACGCTGCGGGGGGGGGGGGGTGATTAATGACATGAGGGCGTGGCTCCACTTAGGCTGCGTCTCGCTCATTAAGACTCGCAGAAGAAGAATCAGTTAAATGAGAGCTTCATGCGCACACACACACACACACACACACACACACACACACACACACACACACACACACACACACACACACACGTCTGTCTCTCCCGGTGTTTCTTCTTCTTCTTTCCTGTTATCAGAAGCAGACACATTGTGGCCGGTCCGTCCTTGGCGTTGGTATGCACGCTGATCGGCCCCTCTGGTTGTTTTTTGGTTTTAATATCTGCAGAAGCAAACCTGGTCTTTATTTCCAGGGGGAGAAGGAAGCAACAGAGCCGGCGGGCGTTCCTCTGCCGCCGGGCGACTGTTGCTCCACTCTATTAATTAATCTGTTCATGTGTCAACCCAAATATAAAAACCTGTAGAGGCGGCGGCGTCTCCCCGAGGAGGCGGCGGCTCCTTCATGCCTGCGTGGATCAAACTCCCGGCTTGACGCGGCGCCTTTATGAGCTTTATTTCCAGCGAGGCGTGAGCCGCCTTTGTATTAGGGGGGCAGTTAATCTAAATAAAATGAGAATGGCGCTGCACCATCAGCACTTCCTGCCTCACATTAAAGTGTCCATTCAGGACTTTACCCCAACAATCTAACAGTCGCTCCGTGTTCCTGAGCACCGGCGCAGCTTGAGATCCTGCTGCGGGTTCACGTACACACGCTGAGTTACACCGTGTTTAAGTTTGTAGGAAAGTGTGTGTGTGTGTGTGTGTGTGTGTGTGTGTGTTCTGCTCCCCGGGCGTCATGTGACAGGACGGTAAAGGTCGATGATGACGGATGAAGTGGCTGAAGTGCAAGTGAAACCAAATTTTTACCTCCAAGGATCAAAGCCTTTTAGTGACAGGAGGAAAGTATTGATTTGTTTTATTGATTATGATGAAAGGGACGTCTGTGCGGTGACATCGTGTTCCTGTTGGTCTGACAGACATGCAGACTGCAGCCCTTTGGTCACGGATCTGTCCTGCATCCTAACATGGCTGCTGCATGTTCACGGTGCAGGTGGAGCTGCTGGTCATGTGGTCGGGGGAGGAGCCCCCCCTGGCCCCCCCTCTGCCCCCCCCCCTGCCCTCTGAACGTGTTGTGATCCACTCATTCATCACGTCGGCGTCATGAGGGACCTCTTGTCTCTCACTGCCTCTCACAGTCTCTTTAACTCTTTGTGTGGCAGTAAATGTCAGTCTTCTTCTTCTTCTTCTTCTTCTGGGCCCGCCCGTCGCCCCTCAGTGGGCTCAGTGTGCTGTGCGGTGTTGAAGTGTCCCGCCGCCTGCCCGGGCCTCATTCTGCTCTGCTGCTGCTCAAATAGCTCCCATTCATGCTGCGCTGCTGTTAGCGGGGACGAGTCGGGGCCGTGGAGCTGCGGAGGCGTGCGGAGAGAGAGGCGGCCCTTGTGAACGCACATTGGCCTCTTTGTTTGGCCCGAGCCCGGGAATGTATGTCGTCCAATTCTGACACATCGCATGTTTGTAGCGCTAAGTAACCAGTGAGAGATGATTAACTGCTGAGCCTGAGCCAGACGGGCCGGCTCGTATCCGGGGAAAAGAAGAAAGCGTGACGATAACGTCTGCATGCCAGCGCCGCCGCCGCCGCCACACGGACAGACAGACGGGTCGGGTCGGGGGGGAATTATGCTAATATTCTGCTTTAATGTCACATTTCTGTGTGGTTTTATTTAATTGTAGTTTATTCTGAAAGGACAAACACAGTTTATATAAATCTACTGTAGAACAA
Source organism: Genypterus blacodes (assembly GCF_046128005.1). NCBI lineage: Eukaryota > Metazoa > Chordata > Actinopteri > Ophidiiformes > Ophidiidae > Genypterus > Genypterus blacodes. The sequence goes on from NW_027467266.1 coordinate 22,120, forward strand.
CGAGCCTGCAGGTATTAAAGTATAAATGAACACAAACATGGAAATGTAAAGGAGAAATGGAAACAAGACTGAGGACTTTAAACTTCTTTATCTTCATCATTCTGACGGCTTTAGGACCCAGAATGAAACATGTGGGATTTTCCTCACAGCAAACAAATCATTATAAAGATTATTAAACTCTTACAATAAAAAATAAAAACAATTAAATTAGTCCTGAAATTAATCTAGTAATAAAGTAAAATATAATAAATACAAACACACATTTACTCACATTACCAGCTGTTTGTTTTTAGGCCCAGATGAATGAAATGGCTTCTCTGTGTTCACTGAAGAGGCAAGAGAGAGAGAGAGAGAGAGAGAGAGAGAGAGAGAGAGAGAGAGAGAGAGAGAGAGAGAGAGAGAGAGAGAGAGAGAGAGAGAGAGAGAGAGAGAGAGAGAGAGAGAGAGAGAGAGAGAGAGAGAGAGAGAGAGAGAGAGAGAGAGAGAGAGAGAGAGAGAGAGAGAGAGAGAGAGAGAGAGAGAGAGAGAGAGAGAGAGAGAGAGAGAGAGAGAGAGAGAGGCGATGAATGACTATCATGTTTATTTCTCCTCCTCCACATGGAAGCAGCTGTTCATACATTGATC
>NW_027467267.1:5000-7500 GCF_046128005.1 Genypterus blacodes
TTTGAGGCGGCGGCGGCGGCGGCTGCGTCTGGCCGCCGGTCTCAGTTACCTTTTGTGTTTCTGTGTTCAAGCAGCCACGTGACCTTTGACCCGGAGCTTCAGCCCAGGATCGGTCCCTGAAGCCCATCAGCCTCATGGATCTGAAGTGAAGAACAGCGTCCAGCACAAACGCCCACATGAAGCCCACTCAGCTGGAATCGCTCTGTATCCGTGGCAACAGCCCGGCCGACAGCCTCCCACTGGACGCTCCGCCGATTGACATCAATCCACACGTTAAGAGAGAAGAAGAGGGAAGAAGGTGGGAGAGGAAGAGGAAGAGGACGACGTGGCAACAGGAGAGGATTGATTGATCTTATGACGAAAGCATCTTTAAGTTTGTGCTCAGAACACAGAACAAACAAACAGATGACCTCTGTTTGACCTTAATCTGAGTTTAATTAAAGTCTTCTGTATATGAAAGTAATCAGATTACAGAAATCTGAGAGGAATCAAGTCTGTCACTGCGTTTCATCACTTAATGACCTCCTTCCCCCAGAGTCTGAGCCTCGTCTTCCTCCTCCTTTGCTCTCCGCTGTCTTCGTCTCAAGATGACGGACCGACACGGAGACGGAGAGGAAGAGGAGGGAGAAGAAAGGGAGGAAGGCAGGAGAGAGAGAGAGAGAGAGAGAGGCTATGGAGTTGTTAACTTAAACGCCTCGGAGCTTCTCATCGCTCGGTTTGAAAAGTGGAGCCACGGGGGGAAGAGAGAGGAAGAGCGAGGGGAAGAAGAGGAAGAAGAATGAAGAATGTACAGGAACAGAGGGAGAGGAGGGAGGAAGATGGGAGAATAACAGAGAAGGAGAGTTATAATGATGCAAAGAGCCAGCGATCAAAGAGAGGGAGAGAGAGAGAGAGAGAGAGAGAGAGAGAGAGAGATGCTACATCTGACAATGCTGAGGTAATCACAGGCCAGAAGAGGAAGAGGAGGAGGGGGAGGGAGAGGAAGAGTGAGGAGGATGGACTGGAGTTTAACTCTACGTCTGGTGACAGTGAGCAGAGAAACATCAGCCGCTGCATCAGGGGACAGGAAGTGTGTGTGTCAACGTCCTGCTCACACCCAGAACACACCAACAACTCATGAAGTGAGGAAGAGGAGGGAAGAACAGAGGCTGCTGTTGCCATGGCGCTCTTCATTTCTGCCGGTCAGGCCGTTTTTATCGTCCACCGCAAATATGAAAATGAATCGATTAAAGCGTCTGGATGCATTTACATTTACATTTACATTTACATTTACATTCAGAGGCGGATTATTCTGGGAAATGAATGCAAAATACATCACAGCTTCATATCAGAGTGAAGCTGATCCACTCAGACTCCCAGCAGCAGCTTAAGCTTCAGTCTAAGCTTCAGTCTAAAGCTTCAGTCTAAAGCTTCAGTCTAAAGCTTCAGTCTAAAGCTTCAGTCTAAGCTTCAGTCTAAAGCTTCAGTCTAAAGCTTCAGTCTAAAGCTTCAGTCTAAGCTTCAGTCTAAAGTTTCAGTCTAAGCTTCAGTCTAAGCTTCAGTCTAAAGCTTCAGTCTAAAGCTTCAGACTTTAGACTGCAGAGCTGCAATAAGCTGAAACACCTGAAACACTGCCAAGCTGCTCATCTTCCAGTAGAATCATTTCCTGCAGAAGCTCTGTTCTCTCCTCAGCTTCTGTTCGTCTGCAGCTCTGCTAACAGATCGTCACATTATTTAACTCCTTCAGGCCTGGAGGAGTTAAAATCTGTTCATGAGAGAGTGTGTGTGTGTGTGTGTGTGTGTGGAGCAGGTGGATGGTGTGTCACGTGTGTGATAGTTTGGAGCAGGTGGACAGTGTATGTGTGTGTGTATGTCTGTTATTGCTTGTGAGTGTGTGAGCAGGTGGACAGTGTGTCATGTGTGTGTGAGCAGGTGGACAGTGTGTCGTGTGTGTGTGTGTGTGCTTGTGTGTGTGTGTGAGCAGGTGGACAGTGTGTCGTGTGTGTGTGTGTGTGTGTGTGTGTGTGTGTGTGTGTGTGTGTGAGCAGGTGGACAGTGTGTCGTGTGTGTGTGTGTGTGTGTGTGTGTGTGTGTGTGTGTGTGTGTGTGTGAGCAGGTGGACAGTGTGTCTGTCGTGTGTGTGTGTGTGTGTGTGTGTGTGTGTGTGTGTGAGCAGGTGGACAGTGTGTCTGTCGTGTGTGTGTGTGTGTGTGTGTGTGTGTGTGTGTGTGAGCAGGTGGAGTGTGTGTCACTGTGTCTCTATCTGGTGTGTTTTGTTGGTGAGACTGAGGCTGAGAGACTGAGATGGTTGCTGGGCTGAGACTCTGTGTGACCACAGGGGGCGCTGCAGCCTCAGGCCCACACCTACATGGCCTGCAGCCTCAGCCCCCCCCCCCCCCCCCCCCCTGTGTATATGTGCTGCTGTCACATTAAAGTGATTTTCTGCCGGGCTCACAGGGAGAAGCGGAGAGACCGGTCGCTCATACACAGCGCTCATGCAGATAGCCAGAGTGAGAAAGTG
>NW_027467267.1:12500-17500 GCF_046128005.1 Genypterus blacodes
CAAGTGAAGTTTAGAATGGAATCCGATAATTAAAATGGATGGAGTGTTTATTTTTGTTGTTGATTTGAAAGCCTGGCTGAGTCCGGGCCTGGACCGGGGCCGGGGTCACGCCCCTGAGGCTGATTGAGTCGGAGAGGACTTGTCCGTCATCATCTTATCCTCCGAGTACCAGACTTCTGTGGATGCCTGAGGGATGAAGGTCCATAATGCAGCAGAACAGAGGCTGGTCTCTGTCCTTCACGCAGACATAAAGGGTTTTAGACTCACAGATTGATTACTTTCTCTGACCTCTGTGGGAGTTAGAGGGGGTTGGAGGTCCTGGCTGTGGTTTATTGGTTTTTTCTACACACACTTAAGTGTCAGATTGGACCATATTCTTCTGTAACAACATAAACCAGAGGGTTATCAGCGTCTACAAGCTTTCACTCAGTCTGTCTGTCAGCAGAAAGACTCAGAGATACAGGAAAACCTAAAGGAACCAGGAAGAACCCATTGAACTTTGTCATTGGTTAGGAGATCAAAGACTTTCCTAAATGATCTTTATGTTATAGAATAGGGTGTTGTGCTCTTTGTCTCTGGAGCACATGTGTGTGCAGAGATCAGAGGGAGTCCAGATCGAAAAGGATCCAAACCTGAGACCTCCAACACAACACAACACAACACAACACAACACAACACAACACAACACAACACAACACAACACAACACAACACAACACAACACAACACAACACAACACAACACAACACATACAGTTCAGTGCCATGTTTCTCTTTTGAACATACATGTAATCACTCCACCCCCAGTCTCCTAAATGAGGCCCCTGGTGACTGACGACTTCTCTGCTTGGACACAGATGATGATGATACAGTGAGAGTGAATGATCTGAGCTCTACTGCAGGCTCATTTGCTCGGCTCCTCCCACCTGCTCAGGGCTGTGGAGTGATTTGTTGCGAAGCCTGAAGGACGGAGGAGGGAGCGATTGAAGACACGGCTGAGATGAATGGAGCGTCTCCATCACAGTGACCTGTGGGGTCACAGAGCTCAGAGGACAGGAACAGGCTCTCCCATCGCTCACATGGATGGATTCCTCCAGTTTGTCTTGGTTCGGGGTCTGGAGTGGAGTCGAGCTACAGCGGCTAAGTGAGGTAGAACAGAGCAAATGGTCATCGACCTTCAACCCTCCAGAGTATTGATCTGGAGGAAGCCTGAGGGACGGAGGAGGCATCAGAGGAAGACAGAGGAGAGGACGTGTCCTTGTGTCTTCGCTCCCGTTCTCACCGCATGTTCTCCGGCTCCACTCCATTTGTCGTCGATGCGATCCAAATGCGGTGTTAAATCAGCATTACCTCATAAATGCCTCCGTTGTGATTGGCTGCCACAGATAACAGGGCGCTAATGAGATTCTCTGCACTAATCTAAACTACAGTGAGTGAATGAATGAGCTGTGGAGATTAAGCAGAACACGTTTACTTTTGACTTTGATGCATACGGCCCTTATGTACCTCCCAAGCACACGCAAAGCCTTGGCAAGCACCTCGTTGGCATATTTAAACAGGATCCTGGCGTTCCATTGGAGGCTTTTTCGTCAAAACGCCAGCCAGAAATTGTGGGAGAACGGTAATTTGGGCCAGAAGCGTTGTTGTGTGAATGAGGCACAAGTGTCACTCTCCCTGTTCTAGTCCACAGACACACACACACACACACACACACACACACACACACACACACACACACACACACACACACACACACACACACACACACATCACGTACTCAGACTCAAACACTTACATAGTTTTTGTGCTCGATCGGTTGCCAAAACTTCCCAGCTTTTCAAAGCGACCTGGATGTTTGCAGGTTTGCATCATCTCAAAGTCAGGAGAGAAGGAAAGCTGCGAGCAATCGTTCCCTCTCACAACGGTGATGTGATCAAAGAGCCCATCTGCCAAGAAGTCAGCACATTCTTTAATCAAGTGGACCTCAAAGCACCGTGGCTCACATCCAAGCCTCTAATGGGGCAGAATTTAGCCCAAAGTCTTTTATTCTTTTGTGAGTAATTCTATTAGAAGCAGAGCTGGAGAGAAAGAAAAGACAGGTGAAGCTCCTAACAGGAGGAACAGGAGGAAACATAATGAAGACGTCTGTTATTTTGATAAGACGACGGTATGAGCCTGGATCGACCCGTGGCTCACATCCAGGCCTCTTAATGGTTCAAGCAGGTAGTTAGTCTTTGGGTGACAACAGGGCTGTAGACTTAAGATGAGACCATCAAACATCTGAACCTGGAGGTGATAGCAACCAGACAGAGGAGCCATCAATCCACACACGCCTTCCTCTCTTTAAATGTGTCCCAGTGTTTAAAAAGTACAAATGAAGATTTCTGAGGACACAGAGGATGAAGAGGAGGAATGACATCATGCTACAGCAGAATACAGCAGAGACTCACATCATACAACCCTACATTTACACTTAATACATGCTGTGTGTGCAGGTGTGATGTCATCTGTCTGTTTCTGCTCACACACACCTGAGAGATCAGATCACAACCCGGCATTTAAATAAACAGACTAATCAACAGGCTGGCCTTAGAACAACGGTTGAGTCAAACAATTACTAGAACTGGTGCCTCCTGTTTATGAGTTTAGGTGGTGACATCATCAGTCCTCAGCCTCCTTCGATCAAACAGCCTCCTCCTGCTACTGTCATGATGAGTTTCCCCTCCGCCTCCCCCTTCCCCTCCTTCTCCTCTTCCTCCTCCTCCCCCTCCTCCTCCTCCTCCTCCTCCTCCTCCTCCTCCTCCTCCTGCCCTGGGTCAGATCACACAGCCTCCTGAGTGTGTCATCATCTCTTCCTGTGTATCCCCTCCTGTATGCATGCGGCCCTACGAGCCCTGGCAGCGCCCGGTAAAGACGGCCATCCCACATTTTCTACCTTAACCCTTTTCTAACCTGCGCCTGCCAAAGAGAACTCAGAAGACGGAGGTCAACCAATAAGCCGGCCGGCTCTCCCTGCATTAGAGGAGGACAGAACCCCGCCGCTAATTGGCTTTCATTTTGATCTCGGTAGCCTTTGAATAAGTTCCCCACCCCCCCGGGTAATGGAATGGCCCCGACCGCTTTAATTACCACCACTGTGGAGAGGGATGGAGAGAGAGACAGGAGAACGGCATGATGGGTAAAAAAAAGAAAAGAAAAAAGAAGAAGTCCAGCACCTTGAGGCTGAGTGACTGAAAGAGGCTGGATAGAGGCGAGGAGGGATCTGTGTGTGTACGTGCAGGGGTAGGAGTGCGTGTGTGTGTGTCAGTGTGTGTGTGTGTGTGTGTGTGTGTGTGTGAATTATCCTTGGATTGTGACATTATTGGTGCCTGTGGGCAGGTCAATGGGCCACGGAGCCTGATGCAGAGTCCACTGTGTCACGCTGGGATCTATAGATCAATCTGCAGGGTGTGTGTGTGCGTGCGTGCGTGTGTGCGTGTGTGTGTGTGTGTGTGAGCCAGGCACAATATAACATCAGTATTTTCTTACCTGTGGATAAAGGGTCAGCTCTTCAGTGTCTGTCTGCAACTTAAGCTCTGAAAATACAATCATGCTCCTGCGAGGTTCCATCGTTTACAAATCTTGCGACGCGTTCAGGTCCCACCTCGCTTGTAGGATTTCCATCAACTGAGTCTATGTCAAATAAATCGATGGGTTGATGTGTGATGATACATCCTGCAGATCCCCCCGAGCCTCCTTCAGCCCATTTCACCAACTTGAAGCTTTTCTAGTGTCATTTAACAGCTGAGTGGCTTCAGAGATTAGAACCCAAACCCCCTGCCAAATTAAAACCCAAAATGCTCGAACAACGACTCTTTCATCTTCCTCTATGACTGATTGATTCTCAGCGAGTCGTCTTCCCACATGGCCTTTTACTTCTCCGTCCCTCCAGTCTAACACAGTTTGGTTGATGGTCCCGGCTGAAGCAGAGTTACAGAGTGACTGCAGTGTAACACAACTCACGCAGGCGTCCAGGCTCAAGGGTCCGAGGCAGAGCGGAGGACGGAGGGGGGGCCGCAGGCTTTGAGAACCCTTTTTGTCGGAGAACAAGCAAAACTCCTCATTTACATTTTTGCAGCCTCATGTGTCAATCAGCTCCAATAAAGCAGAGAGAAGTGAAGCTAATCAGCTCTGCTACACAACGCTGTCATCTTCAATCTGTGAGGGAGAGGAGGAGGCCCAGTGTGTGTCTGTGTGTGTGTGTGTGTGTCGCTCTGTTGAGACTGCAAAGAGCTTGGAGTTGATCTAATCTATCACACACACACACACACACACACACACACACACACACACAGACACACACACACGCACACACACACACACACACACACACACACACACACACACACACACACACACACAGACACACACACACACACACACACACACACACACACACACACACACACACACACACACACACACACACACAGACTTGTTCGTTGGTAGTAGGAGTGGGAGGATGGAGGTAAATACTACAATCTCCTTGATTTGATTCCACTTTGGTAAATGGAGCAGATGAAGAGGAAGGAGACAAAGATGTGGAAACAAGCAGTTGAGTGGTGAAGATGAGCTGAGTCTCTCCTCTCCTCCTCTTCCTCCCTCAAACCTTCACCATTCTGTCCTTCATCCTTTCATCTCTGTAACACCTTTAGACCCTCATTAAAGGGGACACACTCACTGCAGCACCGCTATGCTCACTGAGAGACAACAGGTTTGGCCTCTGTCTCTCTGCTTGCTTTGTTTTGATTGGTCAGCTACATCGGGCCTGTTCACGCCCACTGCAGAACACGCACTGGAGGGGGCGTGTCTAAGCAGCTGTGTTACATGATGATGTCATGGTATAGTAGAAGTGAAGGACTCAGGTCAGGACCCAGAGGTTTGACCTATAGGATTCTATAGAGGTCATCATCACGCTCATCTTTCGCTCGCCGTCTTCTTGTCTTTGTCGTCTTCCTCGATC
>NW_027467267.1:22500-27500 GCF_046128005.1 Genypterus blacodes
CCGGAACTTTCAGTGCAGCTTACAGAGCCGTAGATCAGCGAGCGGCGGCTCTGAAGCTCCTTACGCAGCTAAACCTGGCTGATGCTTCAGCTGGAGAGCAGGAGAAACTCCATCCATCCAGCTCACACTCTGACCCGAGGCCGGGCCGTGGAGGCAGCATGCAGAGGAAAGGAGCTCAGCTGTTTCCTCTCCTCGGTCACGTTCTCCGGCTCCTCCTGCTCCATCCTGAGACGTTCCCAGGCCAGATGGGAGATTTTGATCCCTGCAGAAAGTCCAGCTTCACCTCCTGGTCTCCCTGCAGGTGGACGTGCCTGGAAGTCCAACTTGCAGAGGCTCCAAGACGCATTCAGATCCTGCATCACCTCCTTTCCTGCCTCCTCTCCTGCCTCCTTTCCTGCCTCCTTTCAGTGTGATGGAGCTGAGTTCAGAGTTCTCCTCTGAGTAGATGAACCTATAGGTCCTTACCTGCCCTGAAAGCTGGGCTGTGATTGGTCCTTTACGCCTGTCACATATCTGACACTTCCCAGGTTGGAAACAGGAAGCAGATGTTTGCTGCAGAAGAAGAGCCGTGGATGTCGTTTCAGCAAATTAGAGCTCAGCAAAGATACCAAAATAAACCCTTCAATGGAAATAAGAACATGGTAATCTGTGTGTGTGTGTGTGTGTGTGTGTGTGTCCTTTAATGCTGACTAATGAGGCAGATGCTTGTGCAGCAGTGACCCACTTTTTCATCATCATTTGTGTTGAAGTTCTGCATAATAATAAATGTAAACAGCTCGGTGATGAAGAGTCTGGATGCATTCAGATCCTTTATTTATAAACTATTAGAGATCATTTTATATTTACAGACTGCTCACATTTTATTAATGCAGTTTCTGTATCGTAGAGGAAGATGATCAGCAGCTCCGTTGATCAGATATTATTGATTGATCCGCCTGCAGCCTCAGTGTTTCTAAGGTTTTGTGCCTTTTTGTCTGATAGAAATGAAGAATATTCACAGAGATATTCACTCAGCCACTTCCTCCCTGCACTCTTCCTCGTCTCTTCATCCTTTTGTGTCTCCTGGCTCATCTTCATCTTCCTCCTCGGCTGGGTTATTATTGTGATTATTATTATTTCTATTTCTCCCCGAGCCTCCCGCCCTGTTGTTGTTGTTGTCAGGCCTGTGTGAGTGGCAGGGACAGTGCGGGGGAGAGACGTAGCCACGGCGATGACATGTTGCAGAGGCAAACCTCCAGACGCCATCACGCCACGCCGGGGACACGACTCACCCGCTGAGCCACCGAGGCTGACAGGGAAACTTCCCCACTGACTCTGCTGAGGGGTGTGTGTTAATTATGCTCCGGGTGATGCTCCCGGTGTGTGTGTGTGTGTGTGTGTGTGTGTGTGTGTGGTGCGTGGGGGGTTTCAGTAACACAATTGGATTTAAAATAGTCCCTGTTGTCTGCTATTGTCTGGCGAGCTTTGATGTTTCTGTGAGTCGTTAGTAATTAGCTCACCCCCGCAACTTGGCACATCTTCCTCCTCCCCGCTCTTCTTCTCTCTTTCCTTTCCTTTCCTATCCCCTCCTTCTCCTTCTGTCCAGCCAGCAGCAGGTAGCGTCTCTCTCGCTTCCCACGCAGCTCTCCGCGTACAGATGAACCCAGAAGCATCCTTCCCTCCATCCTTCCCTCCATCCTTCCCCCCATCCTTCCTTTCTTCTCCCTTCCTTCACCTGCTTCTCCTCCTCCTCCTCTTTTTCTGCCTTCTCTCATAATAGCACCGTGTGCGTTCAGAGTCGTGTAATTTATCAACGCAGGAGGAAATTACCACCTATTGTTGTTGTGGAAAGGAAAGGGAGGAAAAAAGGTTTAAGCACGTAAATGAATCATCAAGCCAACGTCTTATATAGACTCCCCCCTCCCTCTCTCTCTCTCTCTCTCTCTCTCTCTCTCTCTCTCTCTCTCCCCCCCCCCCCTCTCTCTCTCTTTGTATTTCCTTGGCTGTGGTCTCTTTTATTTCTCTCCATCTGTGTTTTCAGCCTTGGTTTGTTTCTGTCCCTGCTGTTGTTTACGGCGGTTCTGACCCGGGTCCTGAAGCTCATTCTGCCTTTGGCCTTCATCACATAGTTTGTTCTGGATGGCAGCTTCAGCTGAACGACCTTCATTTCACTTCAACATCCATTTCAAATGAGCCTCTCACAGCGAGCGGCCGCTAAATTAAACCATTCACCGGCGGTGACAAAAGAATCTGACTTCATTCTGTGTGTGGGTGTGTGTGTGTGTGTGTGTGTGTGTGTGTGTGTGTGTGTGTGTGTGTGTGTGTGTGTGTGTGTGTGAGTGAGTAAGCAAATGTATATGTATATATGTGTCTAAATATCTTCATTTTAAAACCTGAATACATGTAATGAGCGTTACTGAATGTCTGTAACCTCAGAATAACCTCTCACACACACACACACACACACACACACACACACACACACCCACACACACACACACACACACACACAGTGCAGTAATTAAGCAAAAATCTGCAAAACTGCGTCTTATTCAATGCCAGAAAGTAATTTTGTGGGATTTCACAAAGAGACGGGCTGAGCTCAGGTGCAGGAAATAAAATCATCAAGAGTGAAAAACTAATTTGGGTGAGAGAGGAAGTGAGGCTCAACTTCTGCTGCTACACGATAGAAATGTGAAGGGATGAAAGTTTGTTTCTCCACTAATTATGGTTTACTATGTGGAGGGAGAGAGAGAGAGGGAGAGAGAGGGAGGGAGAGAGAGAGAGAGAGAGAGAGAGAGAGAGAGAGAGAGAGAGGGAGAGGCAGAGAGGGATGGAGAGAGAGTGAGGGAGGGAGGGAGGGAGGAAGGGAGAGAGGGAGGGAGGAGAGAGAGAGAGAGAGAGGGTGAGAAATAGGCAGAGAGAGAGGGAGAGAGAGAGAGAGAGAGAGAGAGAGAGAGAGAGAGAGAGAGAGAGGGAGAGGCAGGGAGGGATGGAGAGAGAGTGAGGGAGGGAGGGAGGGAAGAAGGGAGAGAGGGAGGAAGGGAGAGAGAGAGAGAGAGGGTGAGAGATAGGCAGAGAGAGGGAGAGAGAGAGAGAGAGACAGAGATGGAGAGAGAGAAGGAGAGGGATAGAGAGAGTGAGGGAGGGAGGGAGGGAGGGAGGGAGGGAGAGAGGGAGAGAGAGAGAGAGAGAGACAGATAGATAGATAGACAGAGAGAGGGAGAGAAAGAAGTTACGGGAAATCTGTCATCTTTTCCTGTGACTCTAAACGTTACCGTGGCGATGATCTCCTGTGATGTCACAGCATGAACGTGTGTTTGATGTTTGGACTCAAACCTGAATATCAGAGGAGAGACAGACGCTTAACCTTCACCTGAACCACTGAGGCAGAACAAACTGTGACACACCTGATTACACAGGGACGTGTGTGTGTGTGTGTGTGTGTGTGTGTGTGTGTGTGTGAGTGACAGTACCCTGAGCCTCCACATCACCTTGTGTTTGGCACTCAACACATTATTTTGCACTGCATGATTATACACACTGATCCATCCAGAGAGAGAGAGAGAGAGAGAGAGAGAGAGAGAGAGAGAGAGAGAGTATTTGTGTATTTGATCAAATGAGGAGGCGATAAATCCATTTATTTCACTGACAACTGGCTTGTGGGAGGAACATTTTACAGCATGGAGTAAACACCCAGCATGTGTGTGTGTGTGTGTGTGTGTGTGTGTGTGAGAGAGAGAGAGACTGTGTGCTTGAGAGAGAGACTCTCTGTGTGTCTGTGTGTGTGTGTGTGTGTGTGTATGCTCCAGTAAAAATAAAACAGTTCCCTCGTGCCTCAACAAACAAATTAAAAAGAAGCAGAAATAATTAGTATTTTGGGGATCAAAACAAGAAATTGAACAACATGTGCGTGCGTGAGTGCGTGCGTGCGTGCGTGCGTGCGTGCGTGCGTGCGTGCGTGCGTGCGTGCGTGCGTGCGTGCGTGCGTGCGTGCGTGCGTGCGTGCGTGCGTGCGTTCACACACAGATTTGTTTTACGTACTGAGCGAGCTGTTATGGTTCAGTTTGGTGTGTAGAGTTTGGGACCTCAGCTCACCTTGGTTGATCTCGTGTTTCTGTGCAGGAGGGTGAAGGAGGCGTGTCTCTGTGTCACATGGACCTCAGTGTTTCACATTCCTGCATGCTGACATTCACAGGAGTCAAAGGAGGATAAAGCTCTCACTGCAGCCGGCCGTGTTTCCACTTTAGAGCGAGGAGCTGAGATGTTTCCTCACCCTGCACTCACTGCCTTCACACAGGGTTTGACTCTTGTTCACAGAGCTGTAACCCTCTGTGTCTCATCAAGAGGCCACTCAGCTAATGGCTCTGAACATCACACAGCACTCCACAGCCTCTGCACGCCACTTTAAAACCAGTCCAGGTGGCATTTACACAAAAAGCTCTCATTTCATCTGATCTAAGCTCCAACACATCACTTTACACTGCAACTGAGACCTACTGAGGTGCAGCTGAGTCTTACAGAGGAGTCACAACATCATCACACGGCTTCCCTTAGTCCTCATTGGTCAATGTAATCCAGAGAACGACCTTTAAAGTTCAAAGACGAACAAATGAATGTGTTGAATTGTGTTAGAGCCTTTGTGATTTTAGAAGGTGATTGATTTTTTGTCTGCAGGTGGACTTGAGTCCTGCTGACTGAACCTTTGAGATGTTCCCCTCCTGGGTCAGAGCCAGGTCTGGATCTAAGCCCCTCCTTCTCTTCAGCAGTTTGAGTTTCATTTCCAGGTGAGACATGAAAGAGGGCAAAGCTCCAACTTGTTAAAAAGTCCAAATAAGGAGCAAAGTGTTGGAGATCCTCTGGAGATCTGAGCTCTGATTGTGCCTCAGCCAAACTCTCAGGCTCAGTCCAGCAGCCGTCCTCTCCCTGTGCGTCTAATCAGCAGGTGATTAGGAGCAGAGCAGCTCTCCCCTCTGTGTGCTGTTACACGCACACACACACACACACACACACACATACCT